>NC_079191.1:416417959-416717959 GCF_029499605.1 Hyla sarda
CATAGAGACGGACAAATCAATTCGGAACCCATCAGATTCATTGAGAATTTCAAAATCCTAAGATGTTATATAAAATATATATATTTTCCACAAATATTTAAAACTCAAGGGGGGAGATTTATCAAAAACCTGTGCAGAGGAAGAGTGGTGCAGTTGCCCATAGCAACCAATCAGATCGCTTCTTTCATTTTCCACAGGCCTCTAAAGAGGCCTGTGGAAAATGAAAGAAGCGATCTGATTGGTTGCTATGGGCAACTGCACCACTCTTCCTCTGCACAGGTTTTGATAAATCTCCCCCAAGGAGTTTCTGAAAATCGATCAAAATGGTGACTGTTGTTTTTAGCGATCAAAAGAAGGGTTAAAGGTTAAAGTTAGGGACTCTAAGGGTGCATTCACACCACGTTTTTGCAATACAGTTCCTGTAGCAGGTTTTTGATGAAAAACGGATTCCTCAAAACTGGACTAAACTGTATCAAAACGTGTGTACACATTTCAACCCGTATACAGTTAAAAACCGTATACGGTTTGAAAAATGATGTCTGGTTGCATCCGTTCTTTAAGAAAAAAACTTATATGTTTTTAACTTTTCACTCCATTTTGAATAAAGTTTCACTTGTTTGATTGAAATTCCAAGAAAAAAAACTGTGCAAAGTCAAAAACCGTATGGGGAAAACCGGATGGAACCGTAAACACATACAGGTCTGTACGGTTCCCATTGACTCCCAAGTTTTAAAAAAACGTATATGGTTTAATACAGTTTTTCACCCGGTCACTACGGTTTTGGGTACGGGCAAAAAACAGACAAAACCGTGCAGGATGCCAAACAGACACAACCTGATGCATCGTTTGGCATACGGTTTTCAATGGAGAGTCAATGCATACGGTTTTCAATGGAGAGTCAATGCATACGGTTTTCAATGGAGAGTCAATGCATACGGTTTTCAATGCGGTTCCGTACGGTTTTCACATTGAAAACGTATACGGGAACTGTATTGCAAAAACCCTATAGGTTCTTATCCCCTATCTGCAGCAGGTCAGAACCCCAATGCCCCCCGGTGATCTCCTGTCCGGTGCCCCGATTCTCTTCACGCATGGAGCAACTACCTCTCGACTCCCCTTAATGCATCTCTATGGGAAAGGCAGAGATACAGCATTTCTGTATTTCTGGATCTCCAAGAAAGATACATTAAGGGTTTGTTGACCAACGATTTGTGTGATTGCCGACACCGCTCCATGCACGGAGCAGTGGTCGCTCCGTGCATAAGGAAAGCTGAACCCCCCCCCCACGTTAAGACACTAATAGGTATATATGAACTTACTACGGAAGTTCCCCTTTAAATAAGAAATCTCATGCCAAGAAGTACAGAAAAACTTATGGGAGAGCCATTCGGCTATCTTCGGCTCTCCTATAGAGATATATGGAGGGGACATGGCGGCCCCCACTTCGGGCGGGGGTCATGAAGTGCCACTCTGTGGGAGAGCCAGGGCTCCGTAAAGGAGATCGCGGGGGCCACAGCGCAATCTAAAAGTTATCCTCAATCTTGCGGATAAGGGATACGTTTTTCTGTACTTTTCAGCATGACAATTTTCCTTTAAGGAGCTTGAAAGGGGTTAAATACACTCCTCTGTGGCACAGTGTCAGGAACTGTCCAGAGCAGGAGCAAATCCCCATAGCAAACCTCTCCTGCTCTGGACAGTTCCTGACATGGACAGAGGTGTCAGCAGAGAGCACTGTGGTCAGACTGGAAAGAACTATACAACTTCCTCTGGAGCATACAGCAGCTGATAAGTACTGGAAGGATTAAGATTTTAAATAGAAGATGCAATTTACAAATCTGTATAACTTTCTGGCACCAGTTGATTAAAAAAAATAGTTTTCCACCATTAGATCTGTAGTGCTCTGAACTTACTCCCCTATCCAAAGGATAGGGGATACGTTTTAGATCACAGGGGGTTCGAGCGCTGGGGCCCCCCGCGATATTCTGTACGGGGCCGCGGCAATGTACAGTGAAAGGGGGCGTTCTGTCCCCGCATGACATGGCAGCCGGCACGCCCCTCCATGTATTTCTATGGGATTCATGGAGGGGCGTGCCGGCTGCCGCGTCCTGCGGGGATGGAACGCCCCCTTTCCTGTACATTGCCGCAGCCACATACAGGAGATCGCGGGGGGCCCCCGCACTCTGACCCACCGCGATCTAAAACCTATCCCCTATCCGTCAGATAGGGGATAAAGTTCAGAGCACTACAGATCTCCTTTAAGCCAATCACTGTTTGTAGATGGAGTGTGGATTTCACACTGATTTTTTTGGTGACGTATTTTCTGCAGAAAATCTGCATCAGATTTTGCTACCAAGATAGTCAATGGGTTCATGGGAAAATGTGCAAATCTCCAACTATTGCAGATTTTCTACTGACCCATTGAAGTCTATGGTAGCAAAATCTGCTGCGGAAAATCTAAACAAAATCTGCCTGTTTGAACTTAATAATAATTTATTATTATTATTATTATTATTAATAATAATCTTATTATTATTATCAACAATAAATCAATAAAAATATACCAAATTGTGAGAAAAATATTCCACCCATTTTCTTTAGAGCAATGCTTCCCAACCGTGGTGCCTTTAGCTGCTGCAAAACTACAACTCCCAGCAGGCCTGCTGGGAGTTGTAGTTTTGCAACAGCTGGAGGCACACTGGTTGGGAAACACTGCTCTAAAGAATGGATTTCTCTTGCGATCACCCTGCTGGATAATGTGATTTGTGGTGGCTACCAGCCCAGCAGAGTGGCCAAGGGTGTGACAATTGCTGTGCGCACATTTTTGGCTCAGAAGATCGGTTGTCACATATAAATAGGAATATAGATGTAATGAGATTAACGTTTCTGCTACAGTATTTTACAGACTCGGATCACTCCGCATAGAACTAGTGTGGAGGTGTCTACAGTTTATGGGGGAGATTTATCAAAATCTGCGCAGGGGAAGAGTGGTGCAGTTGCCCATAGCAACCAATCAGATCGCTTCTGATTGGTTGCTATGGGCAGCTGCACCACTCTTCCCCTGCGCAGATTTTAATTTTAAGCTTATTTTCTCCCAAGACACGGTCATTCTATGTGCCATCATACGGTGCCCCTATACTCAAATAAATGATGGGGGTATTCTCCCCTAGAAGCAACACATACTAAATCTGTATGTCTTCAATTCATATAAAATTGTAGATACAGGGAGGTACAAAAGGGCCCATAGACTTAAAAGGGTACTCTGGTGGGAAGAAAAAAAATCTTAAATCAACTGGTGCCAGAAAGTTGAACAGATTTGGAAATTACTTCTATTAAAAAATCTTACTACTTCCAGTACTTATCAGCTGCTGTATACTCCACAGGAAGTTCTTTTCTTTTTTTAATTTATTTTCTGTCTGACCACAGTGCTCTCTGCTGACACCTCTGTCCATTTTAGGAACTGTCCAGAGCAGGAGAGCAAATCCCCATAGCAAACCTCTCCTGGTCTGGACAGTTCCCGACATGGACAGAGGTGTCAGCAGAGAGCACTGTGGTCAGACAGAAAGGACATTTTTATTTTTTTTTGTTTGAACATGTGTCTGCACTCTTCTCCACCCCCTCAGCCCAACCCTATATAAGTAGTAGTTAGCTAAACAAGGGCCATTTCTTTCCTAGCAGCCTCCCAGTCTGACTGGGAGAGCATGGTAAGTGAGCTATTACACCTTGTTCACACTGGTGTGGTGCTGTGCGGCGTCCGTTGCTGCCGTGGCGCCGTCTCTGCGGGGAGGTGCGACCCATAGACTGGTTTGAGTGGCATTGGGGCCGCTCTGCCAGTGGGTCGCCCACCCCACCCCCCCCCCCCCGTGGGCACTGGTGTCGCGGCGGTGGTGGTCGCCGCCCAGTGCTACGCCATTTTATGCTAGGGACGTTAGGGACCCACTCTAAATAGGTGGCCTTGACGTGGCGAGTGGGCTTGTACTTTTTGATCAAAAATGTATACTAACAACCTGTTAGTTTTTGATATTATGCTGAGAAGCAATCAGATAATTATACAAGATTGTAGATGTGCAACCATGTCTGTTTCTTCTACCCGAATTCAAAAAGAAAAGAACTTCCTGTGGAGCATACAGCAGCTGAGAAGTACTGGAAGAATTAATATTTTTAAATAGAAGTAATTTAAAAATCTGTTTAACTTTCTAGCACCAGTCAATTAAAAAATAAAAATTCTCACCGGAGTACCCCTTTAAGTGGACGTGTATTATGACTCCATATAAGTAATGGATTATATGAAGCGTTAAAGGAGTACTCTGGGATATAAAAACATATCCCTCTTCTAAGGATGGAAGATAAGTTTCAGATCACACGGGGGGGGGTTGTCTGGATCCGACCACTGAGTACTCGCCCGTGGATAGGGGATGAGTTCTATTAAGCTAGAGTTCTCCTTCAATACGGTTGTGTGCATGAACCCTTAGGTTGCTGTAGGCACAGATCCATGTTGAAGTCCTGTTGGTGGTGCGTGGAGGGGGTGGCTCCTGGGGGCTCAGTCCTGCCGATGCAGGTCGGGGGAGCGCAGTGAAAGACAGCTCGGGTGCGGGCAGTGGCGTATCCCTCGCCAGAGCCGTGCAGTGCTGTGGTGAGCGGAGAGGGCTTTTCTTTGATTTTCTGCCTTCCTGGACCCTCGGTCATTCTGAAAGTGGGGCACCATCTTTAGCCTTTGTGGGCGGGGCTTCTGTTCGGTAACCATAGCTGCTCCTGCTGGCGGGAAGGACAGGTTGCTGACATCACACGGTGCCCTGGATTGGAGCCTGCTACCAGGGCTGCCATTAGAAAATTTGGGGCCCCTTACACAGCTTAAGGCCTGGGCTCATCCATAGTGTCCCCCAGCTGAGTAGTATATAGTGGCCTCAGTAGTTAGTGGTCCCTGGTAGGTCATGCCCCCAGGTAGGTAGTGTCCCCCAGGTGGGTAATGCCCCCAGTTGAGTAATAATGCCCTCAGTTAGGTAACAATGCCCCCAGTTAGATAACAATGCCCCCACATAGGTAATTCCCCCAGTTAGGTAACAATGCCCCCACATAGAGCGCACTGAGGAAGTGGTACGCAGGGTGTCTACAGTGGAAGACACTCTACACCTTTGCCAGAACGATTTGATTCCCTACAGCGTCAGGTCACGGGAGTCTTAAGTCAGATGGATGACATGGAGAACTGCTTGAGGAGCTATAACATACACCTGGTGGGCCTCCCTGAGAAGGTGGAAGGGTATGACCCTGTTCTGTTTCTTGAGAGCTGGCTGAAGGAGATCCTTCCTGTGGACACGTTTCCTCCTTACTTCACTGTTGAGCGGGCCAATAGAGTTCCATCTCGGCCCCATCCTCCTGGTGGCCCTCCTCGTCCTTTTCTGGTCAAACTTCTCCACTTCAAGGACATAGATGATATTCTCCGGGCAGTGCGGATCAAGGGCGATGTCATCTGTGATGGAAGCAGGTTGTCCTTCTACCCAGATTTTTCTGTGGAGCTTCGCAAGCAGCGAGTGCAGTTCACGAAGGTCCGGGCAAAGCTGCAAGCCAAGGGATACCGCTACTCCATGCTGTACCCTGCTCGTCTGAGAGTGGTGGATGGTGCTTCTACTAAGTTCTTCACTTCACCGACTAAGGATTTTCATTGGGTGGATGCGGCCCCTCCTGTCAGGCCACCAGACTGAATTGCCCTGGACTGCCTTGAAAGACTGCTCTCCGTGAATGTCTTTAGATAGAAGTTGGGGAGTTAGATTTTGTTTAGGGCCTCCATAGGTTCTGGTTCCCTAAGGCCTCTCTGGGTGGTTTTTCTTAGTTACCAGACATTTTAGTGTATTGTGTGGGGGGGCGCGGGAGGGAGCTTTAGTAATCATAGTTGTAGCTTTTTCGGCATTCTTTTAACACCACGTAGTAGTTGTATTTAGGGCAGTGGCTCTGAATCTGGGTTCGGTGAGTCAGTCTCGGGGGTTCAGCAGGGGAGGCCCGCCGGGTGTTTTTGCCTCAGCACATCCCTTTGTTCCAAAAGATGCTTTCGGAACACAGGGACACCTCTGTTAAGAACCCTGCGGCCCGGGACCGGCGGGAACTAGCGCACGCAGGGACGTCACTCACGTCCCATGCGTGCGCCCATGGCAACGGGGAGCGGAGAAGAAGCAAGAAGGACGCACGCTGGCAGTTGGTAAGTGTTTACCAGTGGCGCGTCAGCTTCGGTGTTCCGACCAGTGATCCTCCGATCCTGCTATGTGGGGGAACACTGCTGTGGGGGAACACTGCCGGCCTAATGTGGGGGAACACTGTCTGCCTAATGTGGGGGGAACACTGCCTGCCTAATGTGGGGGAACACTACCAACCTAATGTGGGGGTACATACTGCCAGCTCAATGTGGGGGACTATATTGCACCTAATGTGGGGGAACACTGCGTGCCTAATGTGGGGGAACACTGCCTGCCTAAAGTGTACTTGGCGAGGGCTAGTCGCCCAGCTGCCTCTATTCCCTGTATTAAAGGTAGTGATGGTGCTGTGGTGGTAGGCCCCCAGTTGGTCAACTCTGTCTTTCGGGACTTTTACTCCTATTTGTATACTGCCCCTTCTTTGCCCTGTCTGCTAGCAGTACTTATTAGCTACTGAATACTACAGAGGAAATTTTTGGAACACAGAGCTCTCTGCTGACATCATGACCACAGTGCTCTCGGCTGTCCAGAGCAACTTATGTTTGCTATGGGGATTTTCTCCTACTCTGGACAGTTCTGAAAATGGACAGAGATGTCAACAGAGAGCACTGTGGTCATGATTTCAGCAGAGAGCTCTGTGTTCCAAAAAAAAAAACATTTACTCTGTAGTATTCAGCGGCTAATAAGTACTGGAAGGATTAAGATTTTTTAATAGAAGTCATTTACAAATCTGTTGAACTTTCTGGCACCAGTTGATTTAAAAAAAAAATCCAAGGGAGTACCCCTTTAAGATCTTGGCTAAAGTGTTGGCTACTCGACTGGATATGCCGAGTAGGGCCACTGATGTCAACGTGAAGCGCTTGCAACTCAACATAGCAGCGGTTGGGGAAGACTTTCCTACTGGTGTGGTCGTTAGTCCGGATATTTACAAAGAGTTTGATTCGGTGCTGTGGCCTTATCTGTGGGAGGTCTTAGGTGCGTTTGGGTTCGGTCCCCAATTCGGTGCTTGGGTGTGCTCGTTATATGATAGTCCCAGGGCCCGTATTCGCACTAACTTGGGTGTTTCTGCTCCCTTTCTCCTGGGTGGTGGGACAAGGCAGGGGTTTCCGCTATCTCAATTTCTATTTGTGCTGGCGATGGAACCCTTGGCAGCGGCCATACGCATATTTGTGGTATTCCTAGGGGGTTGATTGTAGGAAAGGTTTCACTTTATGCGGATGACACCCTGGTATATTTAGCGAACGCTGGGGGCTCACTACTGTCCCTTATTGATCTACTTGACCGGTTTAGTTCTATTTTGGGCTTGCGGGTCAACTGGACTAAGTCATCCCTAATGGCCATCTCCTCTGGAATCCCCCTCCCCACCTCTCTCCCGACAGGGGTACAGGTGGTTTCCCGTTTTAGATATTTAGGGGTGGAGGTCACTGGGTCCCTGATGGATTATTTCCCCCTAAACTTGGAGCCGCTTTTACGTTCCACTGTGGAGTGGCTGGCTGCCTGGTCCTCACTCCCTCTCTCCCTGGCTGGCAGAATCAATATTTTTTAAATGATTTATCTCCCTAAATTCCTTTATCTGTTTCATTTGGCTCCCATGATTCCCCCAAGGAAGTATTTTCACACACTAAGTGGTTCTCTGGGATCCTTCTACTGGCCGGCACAACCTCCCAGACTTGGTCGGGCTCTTCTCCAGGCTCCTAAGCGGCAGGGCGGCTTAGGTGCCCCTGATGTCTATAACTATTTTCTTGCCTCCCAACTGGTCTATGCAGCATGGTGGATCGATCTGGATCTGTCAAACTCGGCGATGGCCTAGGCTGGGGCGATGATGGGTTCCTATGAAGCTCTTACTAACACACTCTACAGGTATCATCTCGCTCTTCTTTTCCTATTCTTCTTCAGACTATAGCTGCAGTGTGGTCCGTAGTGTTGAGTAAATTCCGGAAGCTTCTGGTATCTCCTAGAGCACCCTTGTGGGGGAATGTACATTTACCTAACCTGCATGGGTTACAGGAGGCTGGGTTCTGGGGTTCTCATGGAGTCAAATTTGTGATCCAATTGTTAGGAGAGGATCCGATTTTCTTATTCTTTTCGGACATGAAAGAAAGTTATAGCATCTCTGGAAATGCCTCTTACAGGTATCTTCAGCTTAGACATGCGGTTCGGGCGCAGTTTGGCTCCCTGATGTATACTCCTGCTTTTTCTGAAGTGGAGCTTCTCCCGGGCACCACAGACCTCTCTAAGCCCCTAACTCTGGGCCCCTATGCTCTCCTCCAAACTCTTGGGCCTAGCCCATTTGCTCACGCATTTCATAAATGGGTGGCTGATAATCCGGATTTGTCTGAGGATCAATGGAAGGAGGTTGAAGGCTCTTATTATTCCACAGTAGTCAGTAGTAGAGATATGTTGATCCAATCTAGGTATGTTTTGAGGTTGTATTATACCCCTGCCAAGCTGAAGCGCATTGGTGTCTCTGAATCCGGGAAACCAGGATGTGTGCTTGTGCGTGTGTAAGTATGTCTGTCTGTGTTGGGCTTTTTCCGGTTGGGTCTCAGAACTCCTTGCCGCTTAACAGGAGCAATTTTCCATATGTCCTAAATTTGATTATGTGTTGGTACCGGTCTCTGGGACCTTCAGGGTTTGTTGTATATGTTTTATTTCGTTCCACCACTGGTGGTGGTTGTTCATTACATTGCTAAATTTAACCCCTTAACGACGCAGGACGTATATTTACGTCCTACGCCGACTCCCGCGATATGAAGCGGGATCGCGCCGCGATCCCGCATCATATCGCGTCGGTCCCGGCGCTCATCAACGGCCGGGACCCGCGGCTAATACCACACATCGCTAATCGCGGCGATGTGCGGTATTAACCCTTTAGAAGCGGCGGTCAAAGCTGACCGCCGCTTCTAAAGTGAAAGTGACCCGGCTGCTCAGTCGGGCTGTTCGGGACCGCCGCGGTGAAATCGCGGCGTCCCGAACAGCTGACAGGACACCGGGAGGGCCCTTACCTGCCTCCTCGGTGTCCGATCGGCGAATGACTGCTCCGTGCCTGAGATCCAGGCAGGAGCAGTCAAGCGCCGATAACGCTGATCACAGGCGTGTTAATACACCTGTGATCAGGCTGAGAGATCAGTGTGTGCAGTGTTATAGGTCCCTAAGGGACCTATAACACTGCAAAAAAAATGTAAAAAAAAGTGTTAATAAAGGTCATTTAACCCCTTCCCTAATAAAAGTTTGAATCCCTCCCCCTTTTCCCATAAAAAAAATAAAACAGTGTAAAAAAATAAAATAAATAAACATATGTGGTATCGCCGCATGCATAAATGTCCGAACTATAAAAATATATAATTAATTAAACCGCACGGACAATGGCGTACGCGCAAAAAAATTCCAAAGTCCAAAAAAGCGTATTTTGGTCCCTTTTTATACCATTAAAAAATTTATAAAAAGTGATCAAAAAGTCCGATCAAAACAAAAATCATAACAATAAAAACTTCAGATCACGGCGCAAAAAATGAGTCCCCATACCACCCTGTACGTGGAAAAATAAAAAAGTTATAGGGGTCAGAAGATTACATTTTTAAACGTATACATTTTCCTGCATGCAGTTATGATTTTTTCCAGAAGTGCGACAAAATCAAACCTATATAAGCAGGGTATCATTTTAACCGTATGGACCTACAGAATAATGATAAGGTGTAATTTTTACCGAAATATGCCACTGTGTAGAAACGGAAGCCCCCAAAAGTTACAAAATGGTGTTTTTTCTTCCATTTTGTCGCACAATGATTTTTTTTTTCCGTTTCGCCGTGCATTTTTGGGTAAAATGACTAATGTCACTGCAAAGTAGAATTGGCGACGCAAAAAATAAGCCATAATATGGATTTTTAGTTGGAAAATTGAAAGGGTTATGATTTTTAAAAGGTAAGGAGGAAAAAACGAAAGTGCAAAAACGGAAAAACCCTGAGTCCTTAAGGGGTTAAATAAGTACTTAAAAATTTAATGTTATTAAATCAACTGGTGCCAGAAAGTTATACAGATTTGTAAATGACTTATTTTTAAAAATCTTAATCCTTCCAGTACTTATCAGCTGCTGCAAGCTCCAGAGGAAGCTGTGTAGTTCTTTTCAGTCTGACCACAGTGCTCTCTGCTGACACCTCTGTCCATGTCAGGAACTGTCCAGAGCAGGAGAGGTTTGCTATGGGGATTTTCTCCTACTCCGGACAGTTCTTGACAAGGACAGCTGCTGTATGCTCCAGAGGAAGTTGTATAGCTCTTTCCACTGTGCTCTCTGCTGACACCTCCGTCCATGTCAGAAACTGTGCACAGCAGGAGCAAATCCCCATAGCAAACCTCTCCTGCTCTGCACAATTCCTGACATGGACAGAGGTAGCAGCAGAGAACACGGTGGTCAGACTGGAAAGAAATACACAACTTCCTCTGTAGTATACAGCAGCTGATAAGTACTGGAAGGATTAAGATTTTTAAATTGAAGTAAATTACAAATCTGTATAACTTTTTGGCACCAGTTGATATGAAATAAATTTTTTTCCTTCAGAGTACCTCTTTAATAAAAGAAAAAAGACTGAGGGCTGGATTTTCTTTTCTTGTTTTGTGCATTAAATAGGACTGTAATACGCCCATCTGTGGATGCCCTACACTTTGGCCTACAATATGTGTTAAGACACAGAACTGATAGCAAAAAAAATAAAAAATTGTTACAGTAGCAAAACCAGTAATATGCATAAGCGGTAGTGATGATGATGGACTCATACAAGCGCAAAGCGAAATTATAGATAATGTTATTCATTGAACAGTATAAATGTTTCTGGCTTGTAAAGAATCACAGTAGAGGAGAAATGACTCAAGTGAAGATTTCTTATTCATCCCACAGATCAATTAAAAGAGCTAAAACCTGTAAAATGTAGACAAATTCTCCTTCTGCTATTTTTAACTTGAAAATACGTGGACTTTAGTACCGATTGGTATCACTTGGGGATTAAAAATAAGACATGAATCAATAACATTAATCAGAATAGATTTAAAGGGGTACTCCACCCCTAGACATCTTATCCCCTAGGGGATAAGATGTCTGATTGCTGGGGACCCCCGCGATCTCGGTTGCGGCACCCCAGACATCCGGTGCATGGAGTGAACTTCGATCAGTGCCAGATGACTGGCAATGTGGGGTGGAGGCTCGTGATGTCACGGTCACGCCCCGCTCATGACCTCACGGCCATGCCCCCTCAATGTAAGTTTATGGGAGGGGGCGTGACGGCTGTCACGCCCCCTCCCATAGACTTGCATTGAGGGGGCATAGCCGTAATGTCACAAGTGGGGTGTGGTTGTGATGTCCCGAGCCTCCGGGCTGCACCAGATGCTCTAAACAAACGCTGAGTGAAGCAGGGAGATCGCAGCGGTGGGATCCTCGCGATCAGACAAATTATCCCCTATCCTTTGGATAGGGAATGTGATGTCTAGGGGCAGAGTACCCCTTTAAATAGAAGGACATTTTCACTTACATCCATATTATTGTGCATACATCCGTAAAAGGATCATAGATACAAGTTGACGCGTTTCAAGTCACTTCTGACTCTTAGTCATAAAAACCACATGTGACTTGAAACACATTAAACCTTGTTCCTTCTTTGGATCTATGTCTATGTGCCGGACAATCTTTTTCCTTCACTTACCCCTGGCATATGTCCTACTAAGGTACATGGCTATCTAAGAGGAGGGTATCTCCCCAGTGTCTCTCATTCTGGGACACCATACCATCTATATATCACATGGTGGACTATTCATGTGAATGGTTTGGACATAATACAATGTTTATATTAGCTGTAACCTTTTCCACCAATATCATAAACTGGCTTCTAATGAAAAAGAGGTCAAATTGAGATACAGCCTTATTTCTGCTAACAAATGAAATAATACAGGAATGTATTTTATTACTCCAACTTGATCATGTGATCACCAGTCTGACGCTCACAAAGTTAAAGTACTTAATGTGTCAGTGGAAGTGGTCGGCCCTGGGTCAGCTGACTCCCTGTGAATTACAGGATGACATAAACACTGACCAGATCCCCTCCTGTTAGCTCCCAGACTCCTCCCTTACAAGCTCTTTATGTTTACTGCTGCTGCTATCTTTATGAGATATAGTAGTATTTATAATAGTAGTTACACACCTCTCCTCCAGCTCTATCTGTATACTGCTTCTGCTATCTCTATGAGATCAGGATATATAGTAGTTACACACCTCTCCTCCAGCTCTATCTGTATACTGCTTCTGCTATCTCTATGAGATCAGGATATATAGTAGTTATACACCTCCCCTCCAGCTCTATCTGTATACTGCTTCTGCTATCTCTATGAGATCAGGATATATAGTAGTTATACACCTCCCCTCAATTTCTATCTTTATATTGTTGCTGCTATCTATATGTGATCAGGATATATAGTAGTTATACACCTCCCCTCCAGTTCTATCTGTATACTGCTGCTGCTATCTCTATGAGATCAGGATATATAGTAGTTATACACCTCCCCTCAATCGCTATCTGTTTACTGCTTCTGCTATCCCTATAGGATCAGGATACATAGTAGTTACACACCTCCCTCCAGCTCTATCTTTATACTGCTGCTGCTATCTCTATGGGATCAGGATATATAGTAGTTATACACCTCCCCTCCAGCTCTATCTGTTTACTACTGCTGCTATCTCTATGAATCAAGATATATAGTAGTTATACACCTCCACTCGAGTTCTATCTGTATACTGCTGCTATCTCTATGAATCAAGATAAATAGTAGTTATACACCTCCACTCCAGTTCTATCTGTATACTGCTGCTGCTCTCTCTGTGGGATTAGGATATATAGTAGTTATACACCTCCCCTGAAGCTGTGTTTACATATTGCAATATTTTACTGCAACCTGTAATTTTCACCATGATTTTGGAAAATTGCATAAAAACAATGTGTGAAAATATAACACAACGTGTCAACATAAAAGGAGTAGATCAGCTCACCAAATATGGATTTTTTCTTCTTTTTTCCACGGTGGGACCCGACCATATGCCAGTGGGTATTTAAACCCCCGTGTGACTAGGTACCAACGCCATGACTAAGAGCAACTGCTCGAAACGCGTCGGCGTTTCACCCCCCCCCCCTTGTTTTTAGTGACATGTCACTCGTCACCTCCGTGG
Source organism: Hyla sarda (assembly GCF_029499605.1). Lineage (NCBI taxonomy): Eukaryota > Metazoa > Chordata > Amphibia > Anura > Hylidae > Hyla > Hyla sarda. The sequence goes on from NC_079191.1 coordinate 416,431,343, forward strand.
CGACTTTCCATGTTTTAATTGGTTGCCATTAAAGGTTAAGTTTTATTGGATTTTTCTACCCAGGAGCTGGACCCCTTCTATTTTCCTCTTCTCAACGTGTCAACATAGCCTAAAGACTTAAAATATTCATTAAAAAAATGCTTCTTTAATATATGGTAGTGGCTCATATAGAGTAGCTTTCCACTTTGGGTAAGCCTATGGAAGACTTTTCATACAACAAAGATGGCTGTGATATATATACATGTCTATAAATATATATATATAGATATATAGATATATATATATATATATATATATATATATATATATATATATATATAGATATATATAGATAGATATACATATATGGTTTGCTATTTATTTTTTATATAATTTTTTTTTCATGCTTTAGTTAAAATAAAGGAGAGCTGTAGTAATTTGCGTGCATTGCTCACAGACATAAACGCCGGACTCCCGGGACCTGTGTGGGATCCGCAGCAGCTGAGCACATTACTTAAATCTACATCTGTGGATGCAGCTTTTTTTTTTTTACCTTCGCTCTTCATTGTATCCTTACAAGAGTAACAATTTATACAGTGGGAATAAAGGAGGCCTCTAAGGGATAGTCAGCATAGTCCTTAGTGTATATTTTTTTAACCCTTCTATAGAATTTGGAGGTGTGAGAATGCTTCTTACACCACACAATGCCCTTTTCCTCTATGTTCTGTTGAGGAATGCAGTACTGTATCTTCAAGGCCTTGCTTTATTCAATATTCTATATGACCTTTCTTGTATTTTTTATTTTATTTTTGCCTTTTAATATTACCCTTGAAGTAGTTTTCCAAGACTTTTATTTTATGGTTTTTTTTTTATTATTATTATTATTATTATTATTATACAGGGAATGTTTTTTCTATTGAATTGCTCTCTTCATGTCTTTCTAAGCCTTTTTGTAGGTGCAGTCCCATCATTGTTTTCCAAACAGCGTGTCTCCAGCTGTTGCAAAACTACAAATCCCGGCATACCTGGAAAGCTGAAGGCTGTCCGGACATGTTGGGAGTTGTAGTTTTGTAACAGCTGGAGACACTAAATCACATGAAATACAAAGTCACATGATCCCCTTTTTCTTGTGATCGCCGATATACCTCTAGCTTAGTGCCACCATGTCACTGATGATTGGAAACAATGAGCTGTCCATGTAATGCACAGAAATGCTTCTTTAAGCATGTTCTTTAAGATATGATGTAGCCTATTACCATGTATATTATTGTAACACCAAAAAAACCCTTTACAATAAGGAGATCCTGCGCTGAGTAATCACTAGTTCAAAAAGGAAAAGCGTATATAGACCAAAGTATCAGAAACTCATTAAGCTTTATTAGTACAAAATGCACAATAATAAGACAAACATCTAAATGCACATAAAATAAGAGATACAACTCCAAATCCACAGGGCCAGGAAGGGGGGATCTGGTCAGGGTACATCAGATTCATGTGTACATTGCCACAGGTACAGAGATGGGTAAGCATTGGTGAAATACAACAAAATGCCCAGAGTAGATAAATCAGTAAGTCAGGAAAAGGTTAAAGGGTTACTCCGGTGAAAAACTTTTTTTCTTTTAAATCAACTGGTGGCAGAAAGTTAAACATATTTGTAATTTACTTCTATTAAAAAATCTTAATCCTTCCTGTACTTATTAGCTGCTGAATACTACAGAGGAAATTCTTTTCTTTTTGGAATGCTCTCTGATGACATCACAAGCACAGTGCTCTCTGCTGACTTTATTTTAATAATACTAATAATGCTTTATTTATTGTCCTTAGTGGGATTTGAACTCAAGTCCCCAGCACTGCAAGGCAGCAGTGCTAACCCACTGAGCCACTATTCTGCCCTTAGCTAAAATGGACAGAGATGTCAAAATGGTTGCTAAAATGGACAGAGATGTCAGCAGAGAGCACTGTGCTCGTGATGTCATCAGTGTTCAAAAAGAAAGGAATTTTCTCTGTAGCATTCAGCAGCTAATAAGTACTGGAAGGATTAAGATTTTTTAATAGAAGTAATTTACAAATATGTTTAACTTTCTGCCACTAGTTGATTTAAAAGAAAAAAGGTTTTCACCGGAGTACCCCTTTAAGTCCTGGGTAGTAGCCCCATGATAAGGCGCATAGAAGTTAAGTAGATTTCACCCGTAGAGAAATAATGCAGGCTGAAACTGAAAACCCAACAAAACGTAAATGAAGTATAAGCAATAAATTACCTAGTGGAAAGGGTAAGAGAGTGTGAGACCAGACCGCCGTGGCCCGACGTTTGACCAAGATAGGCTTCTTCCGGGGCGTGTCCTTAGGTTTAAAAATGACTATGTTTATATACAAGTGTATCCAATCAGATGCCCGAGTTAAACCCATTTAACCCGACTTACGAACGCGTCAAAACGTGACGTCCATGACATCCCGCATCACGTGAGAGTTCGCTAGATACAGCAGCCGTGTTCTCAGCCCGGCCGAGTGAACTCGCGCCTGCGCATCATGACACACTTATTTATTGTTTTCTTTAGGTCTCTGAATTATCTTTATGGGTTACTGTCCATTTTTTGGCAAATATTAATTTATTTACCAGGTATCTTGGTCTCTCTAGAGGGCTTTAGGGTTAAGGTCCCTTTAAGTTGCCTATTCCTAGCAGAGTATGTGATCGCTCTCTGTCCGCAGTGTCGGGCGCACGCGCAGTTAATCGCCCAATGTTGGGTATAGGTGCCGTAATTCCGTGAGCCTGCACATGTGCCTTGACATTGTTTGAGGTGAGGCGAACACACTGCGATACACACAGTGTGTCATGATGCGCAGGCGCGAGTTCTCTCGGCCAGGCTGAGAACACGGCTGCTGTATCTAGCGAACTCTCACGTGATGCGGGATGTCATGGACGTCAAGTTGTTACGCGTTCGTAAGTCGGGTCACATGGGTTTAACTCGGGCATCTGATTGGAAACACTTGTATATAAACATAGTAATTTTTTAACCTAAGGACACGCCCCGGAAGAAGCCGATCTTGGTGAAACATCGGGCCACGGCGGTCTGGTCTCACACTCTCTTACCCTTTCCACTAGGTAATTTATTGCTTATACTTCATTTACGTTTTGTTGGGTTTTCAGTTTCAGCCTGCATTATTTCTCTACAGGTGAAATCTATTTAACTTCTATGCACCTTATCATGGGGCTACTACCCAGGACTTAACCTTTTCCTGGCTTACTGATTTATCTACTCTGGGCATTTTGTTGTATTTCCCCAATGCTTACCCATCTCTGTACCTGCGGCAATGTACACATGAATCTGATGTACCCTGATCAGATCCCCCCTTCCTGCCCCTGTGGATTTGGAGTTGTATCTCTTATTTTATGTGCTTTTAAATGTTTGTCTTATTATTGTGCATTTTGTACTAATAAAGCTTAATGAGTTTCTGATACTTTGGTCTATATACGCTTTTCCTTTTTGAACTAATGTATATTATTGTACTTAACAAAGCTGATTTTTACCAAAGCAGGTTCTCAAGTTGGCTATGGACATATTTCTAAAGCATTTTTCTTAATTTATACTTATTGTGGTGCAAAAACACTTTCTCTATAGGTCATTATTAACAATTTTGCTTTGTTTCTCTTCTGCGGCCTTTATTTTGCTTAGTTTTTTTTCCGCAGCTTCAAGTATGCTTTCTTTCTCTCTAAACCTGTACACATACCATGTTATTCTCCTACACTGCCTTTTGCCATTTAAAATAAAAGCAGTGTAAATAAAAATAAACATATGTGGTATCGCCGTGTGCAGAAATGTCCAACTTATAAAAATAGATCGTGAATTATACCGCACGGTGGGGGGGACACATTTTGATCAAAAAGTGCGCTGAGAGCCTCCATTTTTTGACCTAGAGTGCTGTTGCAACTTTCTTGTTTGTACATTTTATACCGCACGGTCAATGGCGTACGCACAAAAAAATTCCAAAGTCCAAAATAGCGTATTTTTGGTCACTTTTTATATCATGAAAAAAATGAATAAAAGCCATCAATAAGTCCAATCAATACAAAAATGGTACCGCTAAAAATTTCAGATCACGGTGCAAACAATTAGCCCTCATACTGCCCCGTACGCGGAAAAATAAAAAAGTTATAGGAGTCAGAAAATGACAACTTTAAAACGTATAGATTTTCCTGCATGTACCGTATATAAAATTTTTAGCCTAAAGTCTATCTGCGTGTTATACGCCGATAAGCCGCTGCAGTTCAATGATTTAAAGAGGGCGCTTTAAATCAATGAACTGCAGCGGCTTTTGCAGGTGCAGAGACCTGCCGTCGCTGCTAACTTCTCTGCCCCTGCCTGTCCTGAGGTCTAGAGTCCTGCTGACGGCCCTTCTCTCCCCCTGGCTATCGGTGCCGCTGCCCGTTCTCTCCCCCTGGCTATCGGTGCCCCATTGCCCTGCGTCGTTGCTATGTGCTGCGAGACGCAATGACGAGTGACTCGTCATTGCGCCGCACCGTGCAGAGCATAGCAATGACGCAGGGGATGCACACCGGAGGCCTCAAGCAGCGCGGACTTGACCCCGGCCACAGGTAATTATACAACCGGTGATGGGAGAGGCAACGAGGCAGTGGCGCCGGCAATGGGTGCCGCTGCCCCTTCTCTTCCCCTGGCTATCAGCGCCGCTGCCCCATTGCCGGCACCGCTTCTCTCCCCCTGGCTATCGGCGCCGGCAATGGGGCAGCGGCACCGATAGCAAGGGGGAGAGAACGGGCAGCAGCGCAGATAGCCAGCGGGAGAGAAGCGGCGGCAGCAGGGCTCTAGACCCCAGGAAAGGCAGGGGGAGAGAAGCGGGCAGCGACGGCCTCTTTCCCCCTGCCTTTCCTGGGGGCTTCTGCGGGGTCAGAAACAGTGTATCGGGGTATACACATGCACACACAGGCACCCTCATTTTACTAAGGATATTTGGGTAAAAAATATCCTTGGTAAAATGAGGGTGCGTGTTATAGGTCGGTGCGTGGTATACCCCGATAAATACGGTAGTTATGATTTTTTTCAGAAGTACACAAAATCAAACCTACATAATTAGGGTATCATTTTAATAGATCTACAGAATAAAGATAAGGTGTCATTTTTATTGAAAAATGTAGAAAAGTGTAGAAATGGAAGCCCCCAAAATTATAAAATGACGTTTTTTCTTCAATTTTGTCGCACAATTTTTTTTTTCCGTTTCGCCGTCGATTTTTGGGTAAAATGACTGATGTCATTACAAAGTAGAATTTGTGGCGCAAAAAATAAGCCATAATATGGATTCTTAGGTGCAAAATTGTAAGAATTATGATTTTTTAAAGGTAAGGAGGAAAAAACGAAAGTGCAAGGGGTTATTTATCACACAATTGGTAATAAATTAGTTTGTATAGCAGCACACATTTTACTGCAGGCTTAACTATTAATGTCCCTAATCCATCTGCCAAAGAATAGAATATAGTTACAGAAAGACTCTTAATTTTTCTGTGGTGGCGCTAAAGGGAAAAACACTTTCCAAATTCCGACACGGTTTATGGCTGATGGTTGGAGTAGAGAACCCTTCTAATGAAAAGTGACTGCCCAAAGTAGACCTCCCCTTTAATGTTTATATTTTTTGGATTGATAATGTGTTGTGTTATGACAGAGACCTCCGACAATGCTGAAAATGGCATTTATAAAATGACACACTACTCATTACAATCGTTGGCTTATAGATAACTTTATTATTTTCCAGCTTTTTTTCTTCTTCTTCTTCTCCACAGTATTATTTCTGGAAATACCATCTAAATTGGCCCCAGAGTACGTAAACATTTAATTAAAATTTCATTCACTCCCTTCATTGCCAAAAGTGTCAAGAATCTAAGCAGCATTAAGTAGCAATGGATCTGTAAATTCTACATTTGTCACCAGCATAAAAAAAAATCATTTAAATGCCAGCTAAGTTTTCGTGGCCGCGTCTGTAAACTACGGAGCTAATTGGAGCCTTGTGAGATGGTCGGGATTACATTGTCTCAATCCATAGGAGTTTTTTTTAAAACTCATATTAAATGGTTAAACTTTAGAGCGGCTTTAAATACTGTCTTAAGCCACATAAATGACCGGTAAATGGCCTGGTCAGCGTCTCTAAAACAAGCTATCAGTAGCGCTATTCAGATGCAAAATGCCAACAATAAAGCCTTCAGGAGACATAATGGGCTACTACAGAATTCATTGCTTCTTGGTGAAAAAGTTGCATTAGATAGAATAGCGCCTCCTCTCTATTAGAAATTATTAAAGCTAAGCCCAATGTAATATATGATAGAATGACTGGTGGGCTATGTGAACTCAGTACTGGTTGTCATGGGAGGCAGCAACAAGATACACTGCCTAAACCAGTATTTCCCAACCTTTTCCACCATGGGGCACCCTTCGAAAAAAACTTTTTATCCAGCGACTTACTGATGAATTCTTCTCTAATTGTAGTCATTCACTTTCCCTTTTCTTCTCCATCTGGCCAAGACCGCCATTAAGATTTCTTATCTTCTCATCTCTGGAGAATCTTTCAGGCAAACATCTTAGTCTCTGCACTTTTTCAGCACCCCCCCTATATTACCTAAACAGTAATAATTCTGGTGTTTGGTGTCATGCAAAGTAAAGTGGGTAGGTTAGTGGGCAGCTGGGGATGGGTGGGTTGGTTGACCCCTTAAGGACGCAGGGTTTTTCCGTTTTTTAATTTAAATTTTTTCCTCATCACCTTCTAAAAATCATAACGCTTTACATTTTGCACCTAAAATTCCATATGATGGCTTATTTTGCACCACCAATTCTACTTTGCAGTGACATGAATAATTTTACCAAAAAATCCACGGCAAAACGGAAAACAAATTCAGTGTGTGACAAAATTGAAGAAAAAATTCCATTTTGTAACTTTTGAGGGCTTCCGTTTCTACGCAGTACATTTTTCAGTAAAAATTACACCTTATCTTTATTCTGTAGGGCCAATACGATTAAAATGATACCCTACTTATATAGGTTTGATTTTGTCGTGCTTCTGAAAAAAATCATAACTACATGCAGAAAAATGTACACGTTAAAAATTTTCATCTCCTGACCCCTATAACTTTTTTTTTTTCTCTGTACGGGCCGATATAGGGCTCATGTTTTGCGCCGTGATCTGAAGTTTTTATCGGTACCATTTTTGTATTGATCTGACTTTTTGGTTGCTTTTTATTCCTTTTTTCATGATGTAAAAAAGTGACCACAAATACACTATTTTGGACTTTGGAATTCTTTTGCGCGTACGCCATTGACCGTGTGGTTTAATAACGATATATTTTTATAATTCGGACATTTGTGCACGCGGCGATACCATATATGTTTATTTTTATTTACACAGTTGACAACCAGTACTGTGTCACTTTAATGCATAGACAGGATCCCTATGTATAGGTAGTATAGAGGACCTGTGGGAGGTCTCAAGGACCTGTGTAAGTCTGTCACATGTTACGTTATGCAGTCACATGATTTGTTGTCACATGTTCTCCCAGAGAGCTCCAGCTTAACCTATAACCCGCAGCTTGACCAATGGGCTTTAGTCCAGCTCCCCACTATATTAAGGGGCGGCCATTACAATGCTCGCTCTTCCTTTACTGAGAACCAGCCAATACAGATGTTCAGTGCAAGTGATCAGCATCTGGAAGACCCAAAAAGCTACAGTCATTCCAGTAAGTCTCAAGTCTATGTCTGCTGTCACTACAAGTAGTCAAGTCCTGCACATAGTCGAGTCAAGTCTAATTGCAAGTCAAGTTAACTACAAGTATGTTGGTCCAGCAAGCTGCGAGGTCCTCTGGGTCCTGGCCACCTCTCTGGGAATTCTGGCCTTAGCTGTGGAGATAATTACACCTGTCTTCTACTCAGTAAAGCCTCCGTTTGACCATAACTGGTTTTGGACTCTCATTTCACTTCTAGCAATTGGGATAGTGGAGAATCTGGGCGTGTGGTGTTCCGAAACCCGAAAACCACACTGGCGTCATGAACACTAGGGGTTTAATACAATCCAGCTCCCGGAGTTAATACCATTTGATCCCAACACTCCTACCGCTACACCTGTTGTCCCGCCATTTTACCTGGTGGTCCACTACAGAATCATATACTCTACATGGTGTTTCTTGAGTGCACAATCTTGTAGAAGTCTGTGTAGTAGCCATTCTTGGCAAATGGGATCCTAGTGGTCTTTTGGTAACTAACTAAAACTCCAGACTGTCTTAAAGCAACAACTATCATTGGAGACCTTAAAGGGGTACTCCTGTGGAAAACTTTTGTTTTTTTTTAAATGAACTGGTGCCAGAAAGTTAAACAGATTTGTAAATCACTTCTATTAAAAAATCTTAATCCTTCCAGTACTTTTTAGGGGCTGTATACTAAAGAGAAATCCAAAAAAGAAATGCATTTCCTCTGATGTTATGACCACTGTGCTCTCTGCTGACCTCTGCTGTCCATTTTAGCAACTGTCCAGAGCAGGAAAAAATCCCCATAGCAAACATATGCTGCCCTGGACAGTTCCTAAAATGGACAGCAAAAATCAGCTGAGAGCACTGTGATCATGACATCAGAGGAAATGCATTTCTTTTTTGGATTTCTCTTTAGTATACAGCCCCTAAAAAGTGCTGGAAGGATTAAGATTTTTTAATAGAAGTGATTTACAAATCTGTTTAACTTTCTGGCACCAGTTCATAAAAAAAAAAAGTTTTCCACGGTAGTACCCCTTTAACACATTTGATCTAGAACCAAGTGGTTTAAATGTGGGCTTATATAGGGACTTAAAGGGATTTCTAGTGAAAGTCAACATATACCCTATCTACAGGATTGAGGATAAGTGGTTCCGACCGCTGGGACCCCCACAATCTCCTGAACATGATTACCCCTTTGTTTTTCCCTGTTTACCCCTCCCATATCCATGGACTCTTCACGGTCAACGGTATAGGGAACCAACTGAATACATAGTACAGCTCATGACAGCAAGATACAATGGGGCATAACTTAACTCCTTTAAATTCATGATAGATCATAATATGTATTACGATGGACACCAAAGTGGGATAGTTTTGTAGACTACAGCCACTAAATCCTTCACAAATATCCATGTTAGACTCTAGTTAATCTGAATAACCTTTCTTCTCAATAAACCTTTATCACTGGTAATTAGCAGCACTATCCCTCTCTTTTTTAATATTAAAGAAGTATCATGAAACTTATCCCCTATCCGAAGGAAAGGGGTTAAGTTTAGAATCGCGGGGAGTCCCAGTGCTGGCGCCCCCAGCGATCTACTGTTTGGAGCCCTGGCTCTCCTTCACAGCGGCGCCTCACGACCCCCACCGAAGATTGCCAAACGGCTCTCCCATAGAGCTATATGAAGGGGGTCCCCGTTTCGGTGGGGGTCGTGACGCGCCGCTGTGACGGAAAGCCAGTGCTCCAAACAGGAGATTGCTGGGGGCCCCAGCACATGGACCCCCAGCAATCTAAATCTTATCCTCCATTCTTTGGATAGGGGATATGTTTTTTTCCATGATACTTCTTTAAGAAAGGATGCTTTGTTTTATCTTTTTATCCACCTTTGGAGTTGTATTCAGTTGACATATTGTTGATATTGAAAAAGATAGATGATTTACAGAAGAATAATTTTCAGCCAATGCAATAAACGTTAATAATATTATGGTCATTGTTGTTTTTTTGTATTTTTTTGGCATTTTTTATTACTCTTTGTTAAAGTTACATATTGATGTCTTGTAATTGATGATGATATTGAAATAAGCATTTGAAAATATATAGTCATAGAAAGCGCGCAGGGTGGTGAACATAAGATGCTTTCTCTGTTAAGAAATGTTGTAACAATAGGAACAGATCAATATGGGGAAACATTCCATTGGAGTCAGTGAAGATTTTCCCTTTACACATGAAGCTCTCTGCATTGACCTTGTGGGAGGTTGGTTTCTTCTCCACCATAGTTTCCTATTGCATTTTATTGTTATGTGTCTACACACACCACATGTTACTGTGTGTATTGTTGTGATTACATGCACTTTAGAAGGTAATAATAACATGTATATAGCTCATTTCATTCACAAGACACAAAGCTCTTCAAGAATACTAGCAACTGCAACAATATTTTTTGTTCAATTTAATGAAAGACGAAGTTCACAATGACATTAATGTTCTTTTTAATTAGGTAACTGCATTCACCAAGAAGAGAATTCACTGTCAGGTTGTTGTGACTGAGCATGGCGCAGATTTCTCTGTTTACCATAGTCGTGCTTGAGGGGCATGGAGGCCTTTAAATGAGAGGTCACAATGTGATGGGGCTCAGTGGTAGCACCAACACCTTTTATTATTAAAAAATGTGGCTTAGTATGAATTCAAGAAGACCTTATTAAAGGAGTAGTCCAGTTTAGGAAAATGTATCCCCTATCCAAAATATAGGGAATAAGTGTCTGATGGCAGATGGTCCAACAGCTGGGACCCTCCAATGATCTCCTGCCTAGTGCTCTGGCTCTCCCCATGCACAAAGCTGTGTCAACCACCGCACTGCATCTCTATGGCTGAGCCTGAGATACACGAGTGCAGTGCTGTGTCTCTCCTATTGAGATGCATGGAGGGCACGTGGCAACCCCTGCTCTGTGTATAAGGAGAGCCAGAGCGCCGTGCATGAGAATCGTGTGGGTTCCAGTGGTCAGACCCCAGTGATCAGACACTTATCCCCTATCCTTTGGATACAGGATACAATTTCCTAAACTGGACCTGTGGCCAATAGCCTAGGGTTCCCCGATCATGCAACTTTTAAAAAGTATCTTGATATGTCTTCCCGTTCCTAAATTATAAAGGTTAATATTTTGACAATTCAGGGTGTAAACGTAATTTTGATGGAGTGACTATCCGGTAATGGGCGGTATTATAAAGTCAGGGTGTGTGAATGTTTTACATTGAGTGGTGGCGTGTATATGTGTAATACATACCCCTGACTGTATAATCCCATCCATTACCTGGTAATCACTCCCGCTATTTAATTATATTGTAATCAAATTTCTTGTATTGGCCACCGGTCCTCTTTAAAGGAAGGGTACAAGGCACATTTACAGGGCTCACACATCCAATCTCTAAATTCTGTTGAAAAGTGGTATTTTATAGTGGTGGTCTTCTCAATGAAAATGGCCACAGTGCAATATTTATGATGGACTGAGAATCTGTCACATGAAATCTTGTCTGAATAAGGGTGTGGTATTCTTACAGATGTGGTCTTTTGGAGAACTTCATAGAAGATGTCCAGCGGTAAAAAATGTATCTCCTATCCACAGGAAAGGGGATCAATGTGTGATCGCGGGGTCCAACCGGTGGGACCCCATATGATCTCCCGTACGGGGCCCCGACTCTGCTCTGCTAGAGCGAGTTTCGCACCCAGGTCGTCTGCTGGTCAAAACACACTCGCTCCATTTATCTCAAATACTTTATCAAGCAAATGCTGTGTCTCCATCTCTCCCCTAGGGATGAATGGAGGGGGCATGTTTCGAGAAACGTCACATAAAGGAGTCCTGGCCAAGTTGAGGCCCCATACAGGGACTCCCAGCGATCACACATTTATTATTTCTTACTGGATATCTTCTTTAACTGTACCTCTATATGACTAAAGGGAAGGATATAGCTACAGTCTACAGTCTCTACATTTTGCTATTTTGCGGCCTAGAGCTTAAAAAAAAAAAAAAAACTCCCCTCCCCTCCGTCATTCTGCACTCAATGTCCCATAGTGATAAAATGAAAACAGAATTTTAGATATCTTTGTTAATTTATTGAACAGAAAAACTAAGATTTTGCATGGACAGTATTCAGACCCTTTGCTATGACACCTGAAATTTAGCTCTGGGGGCCTCCCATTTCTTTTGATCGGATGTTACTACACCTTGATTGGTGACCAGAAAGAGGTATCTCCTCATAACAGACACAGGAAAGCCGCCTGAAGTTTACAAAAATGCACCCAAAGGACTCTTAGACAATGAGAAACAAGATTCTCTGGTCTGATGAAACCGAAACCGAACTTCTAGCCTCCATTCTAAACATCATGTCTGGAGAAAAAAAGGTACTGCTCATCACCCCCTGCCCCATACCATCCCTACAGTTAAAGGGGTATTCCAGGAATTTTTTTTTATTTGAATATGCTGCAAGGGGTGTACAGTTAGTGTAGTTCATAATATAGTGTCTGTACCTGTGTGTGACGGTTTTCTCCCAATTCTTCTGGGATTTTCGCCCCAATATTTATTTTAACAGCATGCAAAATAACTGTTGTCTCGGATTTTTCCCAGGTTGCAATGCGGCCGAGACCTGACTTACTAGTCATCTGATGACAGGGAGCCTGTCTGCTTCAATGGGTGGAGGGATCGCATGGGGCACCGTAAACGGCTATCCGGTGGCAGCTGAAGCAGTCTGCGCTGCCGGATAGCCGTTTAGGCGATGGCCCCGACATACAAAAGCATCGTATATTGATGCTGCCTTCAACATGCGATGGCCTCTGAGAGGCCATCGTATGTTGAAATGATCGTATGTCGGGGCCATCGTAGGTCAGGGGGTCACTGTATTATCTCTATTGTGAATATACTTTGTAGATTTTGAACAACCAGATTGTCTTAATGTACTTGCAGGGCCGGTTCTGCCTATAGGCAAAATAGGCAGCCGCCTAGAGTGCCCTCTTGATGGGGATGCTGCTCTACCTGCTGCAAGAAAGTTAGGCCAGACAGGCAAATCAGGTCCGTCTGGCATCCTGACATCACGCGCACCTCAATATATCCGCCCCATGAGGTGTCACCACAGTAGTAAGGTGGGACATGTCAAAGGGCGGAGCAAATAGGCAGGGTTAAGGGGCGGCAAAATTAGCTACTGTCTAGGGTGGCAGAAATCCTTGCACCAGCCCTGTGTACTTGTTGTCTGCCTCGACCCTTGCACCTCTTTACTGACCCATGCATTCTTTTCCTTCGTGTTTTTGAGTATAATAATGCAGCTTAGGTTCTGTATCGTTGTATTTGAAGCTTTCCCAACCCCCTGGTTTCCAGCATGTTAAAAAAAAAAGGGAAAGTTGAGACGTCTTAGCAGCTAAATATCGATGACCAGATTTATACAATCTTTTCAGTTTAGTAGTGGGTTTATCTGCTTTGATTCTCACGTGGTTAGGGATGATGGCATCAAGGCAGATTATGAATCTGTCCTGGCATCCTATTAATCCGTAAGTTTCCTCATTCCCTGCCTTAAAACACCCTTATTAGGATCTAAAGGAAACTGAGAGAGGTTCATTGAGTGTTAAGTGATACAAATGTAGCATTTACCGCGGATGAGAAATGAAAATCCAAGAGGGCATTAGCTGAGCTCTTGTTCAGACATCTGCTCCCAAACAGATCATCGAGGGACCTCTCCTCTTACAGTTCTTCTTAAAGACGATGATGACAAATTCCCATATGTACATGTAAAACAAGCGGCCTGTTGAGTAAACCACAGCAAACTGCACTTTAAACCCCATGATCTACAAACTCTAAATGGGACGCCATTGGACTTGTTATCTCACTGGGATCCTGAAAGAAAAACGTCCTACAGTAAAAAAAAAAAAAAAAACTATACGCAACTGTTTGACTTGCTCAAAATTTCCTTTTTTGAGTAGGTATATTATTTATTTAGAATCATTGGTAATAAGTATTAATCCTATTTATCAACAGATTTTTCTAGCATCCCCAGAGAACGTACCGATTCCAACTTTTGTCACATCCTGTTCACGTTGATCAAAATGTTATTTTCATCTGGAAAAGGAATACCACCATCCATACACTCCAAAAGCACTTTCCTAGACATGGGTGATCCTTAAAAGATCTGCTTGTCACCACTAAGGCTGGGTTCACACTGTGGAATTTCTAGGACCGCATGGGCTGCATTGCCGTCTCCATATCAATGTATTTCTGAGCAGATCTCCCGAAAGATCCACCCAGAAATGCATTGCCGTCTATTGGGACGGCAATGCAGTCCGTTCGATCTTAGTGCCACCGGCTAAATCTCCAGCAGAAATTCTGCCCGGAGATTCCGCAGTGTGAACCTAGCCTAAGGGTCTATTCACAGGGCAGAAATTCTGCATGCAGTATTCTGCCTCAAATTAAAGCCCAATAGACTTCTATGCGATTCCGCACTCCTATTCACACTTCTGAATTTTCGCCTGGAGATTCCGAGTGCGGCCAGCGCTGACTGAATCAGTAGGCACTATGACCGCACGGACACTGCAGTCTCCAATAGACTGCAATGTGTTCTGCGAGTATTTCCGCCTGAAGAATGAGCAATGCCATTCTTCAGGCGGAAATTTCCAAGCAGATTTTCCGTTCACAAATTCCACTTCACAAATTCCGAAGTGTGAATTTGTGAATATAAACCCATTCACTACACTATACATTTTAGTAAGCTGGATTTCTGCCTGCAATTTCAAAGCAGAATTGCAGGCGGGAATTCCACTGTGTGAACCTAGCCTTACACTTCGCCAAGCGTAAAATTTTGTCTCTAATAACATTCACCATTGGCTTGGTCAGGAAATTCAAGTCTATATAACAGCACATAAATACATGTTTATGTTAAAATACGTTTATGTTTATCTGGTGGTCTTCATTTGTGGTTCCTCTTCTGAAGAATGCATTGACATTGGCCCAGATTTATCAAACTGCCTGAAACCAGGGTCTTATACCTTGCTCCATGGCCATCTTCCTCCAAAAGACATTGGGGGAGATTTATCAAAACCTGTCCAGAGGAAATGTTGCTGAGTTGCCTATAGCAACCAATCTGATCGCTTCTTCAATTTTTCAGAGGCCTTTTCAAAAATGAAAGAAGCAATCGGATTGGTTGCTATGGGCAACTCAGCAACTTTTTTCTCTGGACAGGTTTTGATAAATCTCCCCCATTGTTTGTCACTACTGCAGTACTGTAGTTTTAGTACCACTGTCTACTCCCCTCTAGTGTAAGTTCTTAGGCCCCAGGGTTAGTCTTTAACCCCTTCCCGACCCAGGACGTACTGGTACGTCCTGGGTCCTCTCCTTTTCCCTTTCCTGGTTCCTCTCCGTGGCCCCGTGTCATAGAGGGTGGGGCCCGACACCTAGCAACAGCCAGGACCAGTGGCTAATAGCACGCGGCACTGAGCCCGCCCACACAATTACATCAAGAACACACAAATGCAAATACAAAAATAGGTTTGTGTTCTGACATAACACTGTGAAAAATACCCATAACATTTTCTTAAAAAATTACAATATATAAAAGAAACTGACTGCTCATGCAATTCTATAGCATAGAATAAGAATATTATATATATATATATATATATATATATATATATATATATATATATATATAACCAAAGGTACAGCCATATACTAACATGAACAGAAAGAAAAAAGGGGCTTCGAGGGATTTGAAAAGCACAAGAATAATAAAAATAAACAAGCTATATGAGGACCCGAAATATATCCTACAACGATCAATAATGTAGGATGGTATCTTGCCTTTTATTCAGACCTTGCGAAAACCTCGTGTTGAGCCTCAAAATCCAAAATACTTCACGATCTAGTATTTTTTGTTTTACGTTACCTCCTCTCGATGGCAATGTGACCCTCAATACCCTTCAATTGTAAAGATTATATGTTCCCCCCATGTTTTTCTGCAACATGCTTCGTAACCATCGATACATGTCGTGACTGAAAATGAATTACATCAGAAAGATGTTTGCGTATCCCTTTTTCGATGGGTTAATAGTGCAACCTATGTATTGTAAATTACAGTCACGACATGTAAAGAGGTTTCACTCCAAGAGGTATATCACTCCAGAGGTGTTGCAATTAATGTATTGTTTAATGGAGAAACTACTGTTATTGCTGCATGATGAAAAATGTGTGGAATTAACCATATATTTACAGCAAATGCATTTACTTGCCCCACATTTATAGGAACCCAAATAGTTAGGCCATGTGGGTTTTGTTTCCGGGTGATCCATGAAGAGACTAGGTAAGATTATCTGACCAATGGTGGGGGCTTTTTCGGATACGCACATGTAGCCTTATTTCTGAGCCTCCCTAAAGTCGGTATATAGTATAGGTATATATTTGTCTATAATCCTCTTCACTGCTCGGAAATCAGTGCTGTATTGCGTAGAAAATGCAATAGGCATAGTATCATTTTTCATCTCATTGTTTTTCTAGGTACTGTGAGATCTAATGAGATCCTCACGATTTTTTCCTCTTGCAATAGACACCGCTCTCGAGATGGTCCATTCCTGTTAGGATTCGTCAGGCTGGATGTGGATCCTCTGTGTCAGCGAGGGATTGGCGTGGACCGTACCGGTGGACCGGGTCTAAGCTGCTACTGGTATTCACCAGAGCCCGCCGCAAAGCGGGATGGTCTTGCTGCGGCGGTAGCAACCAGGTCGTATCCACCGGTAATGGCTCAACCTCGCTGACTGCTGAGAAGGCGTGGGACAGAAGGACTAGACAGAGGCGAGGTCAGACGTAGCAGAAGGTCAGGGCAGGCGGCAAGGTTCGTAGTCAATGGTAACGGCAGAAGGTCTGGAAACACTGGTAAGGCAATCACAGGAAACGCTTCCACTAGGCACAAGGGCAACAATATCCGGCAATACTGGGAAGGGGAAGTGAGGTAATATAGGCTAAGGCACAGGTGGGAGCTAATTACACTGATTGGGCCAGGCACCAATTAGTGGTGCACTGGCCCTTTAAATCTTAGAGAGCTGGCGCGTGCGCGCCCTAGAGAGCGGAGCCGCGCGGGCCAGGACGTGACAGCCGGGGACCGGGACAGGTAAGTGGATTGGAATGCGATCCGCGAGCGGGCGCGTCCCGCTATGCAAATCGCATCCCCGTCGGCAGTGTCAGTGCAGCGCTCCCGGTCAGCGGGTCTGACCAGGGCGCTGCAGAGGGGAGAACGCCGCGAGCGATCCGGGGAGGAGCAGGGACCCGGAGCGCTCGGCGTAACAGTACCCCCCCCCCCCTTATGTCTCCCCCTCTTTTTGTCTGCTTGTCCCTTCATACGAGACGAGGCCATAGGGAGCGATTCTTGAGTTTCCTTCCGGATGACAGAGAAGTCCTGGGTAACTTCAACAATGGCAGGCAATCCACAAGAAGTGGGAATGGGGAGGGGGGGCAGAGGGTGAAGCTTGCCATGGGGCAGAGTGTTACCAGGAAGGGGGCTATGAGGAGGCAAAATCCGCACGGGCACAGTGAGACGTGGAGAAGCAGACTTCACACCAAGAGACGCCACACCCACGTGAGCTGGGTGCGTGCGTGCGTTTCCCAGACGTGGAGGACGAATAGGGCAATCCACTAGGAAGTGTTCGGTACTAGCGCAGTACAGGCATACATTTTTATCTCTGCGGCGAGTCCTCTCTTAATGAGTCAGGCGAGACCGATCCACTTGCATAGCCTCCTCGGCGGGAGGCACAGGGGTAGATTGCAAAAGATACTGGGAGAGAGGTGCCCAGAGATCAAGGTCCCTTTCCTGGCGGAGTTCCTGGTGTCTCTCAGAAAAACGCATGTCGATGCGGGTGGCCAAATGGATAAGTTCAGACAGGTTAGCAGGAATTTCTCGTGCGGCCAGTACATCTTTGATGTTGCTGGATAAGCCTTTCTTGAAGGTCGCGCAGAGAGCCTCATTGTTCCAGGCTAGCTCAGAGGCGAGGGTACGAAACTGGATGGCGTATTCGCCTACAGAAGAACTTCCTTGGACCAGGTTCAGCAAAGCAGTCTCGGCAGAGGAGGCCCGGGCTGGTTCCTCGAAGACACTATGGACTTCAGCGAAGAAGGACTGGACAGTGGCTGTGGCAGGATCATTGCGGTCCCAGAGCGGTGTGGCCCATGACAAGGCCTTTCCAGACAAAAGACTAACTACAAAAGCCACCTTAGACCGTTCTGTAGGAAATTGGTCCGACAACATCTCCAAATCTAGGGAACATTGAGACAGGAAACCACGGCAGAGTTTAGAGTCCCCATCAAATTTGTCCGGCAGGGACAAGCGGAGGTTAGGAGCGGCCACTTGCTGCGGAGGAGGTGCAGGAGCTGGCGGAGGAGATGGTTGCTGCTGTAGCTGTGGCAGAAGTTGCTGTAGCATGGCGGTCAACTGCGACAGCTGCTGTCCTTGTTGGGCGATCTGTTGGGATTGCTGGGCGACCACCAAGGATAGGTCAGCAAGACTTGGCAGCGGCACCTCAGCGGGATCCATGGCCGGATCTACTTTTAGGATTCGGCTAGCTGGATGTGGATCCTCTGTGTCAGCGAGGGATTGGCGTGGACCGTACCGGTGGACCGGGTCTAAGCTGCTACTGGTATTCACCAGAGCCCGCCGCAAAGCGGGATGGTCTTGCTGCGGCAGTAGCAACCAGGTCGTATCCACCAGTAATGGCTCAACCTCGCTGACTGCTGAGAAGACGTGGGACAGAAGGACTAGACAGAGGCGAGGTCAGACGTAGCAGAAGGTCAGGGCAGGTGGCAAGGTTCGTAGTCAATGGTAACGGCAGAAGGTCTGGAAACACTGGTAAGGCAATCACAGGAAACGCTTTCACTAGGCACAAGGGCAACAATATCCGGCAATACTGGGAAGGGAAAGTGAGGTAATATAGGCTAAGGCACAGGTGGGAGCTAATTACACTGATTGGGCCAGGCAACAATTAGTGGTGCACTGGCCCTTTAAATCTTAGAGAGCTGGCGCGTGCGCGCCCTAGAGAGCGGAGCCGCGCGGGCCAGGACATGACAGCCGGGGACCGGGACAGGTAAGTGGATTGGGATGCGATCCGCGAGCGGGCGCGTCCCGCTATGCGAATCGCATCCCCGTCGGCAGTGTCAGTGCAGCGCTCCCGGTCAGCGGGTCTGACCGGGGCGCTGCAGAGGGGAGAACGCCGCAAGCGCTCTGGGGAGGAGCAGGGACCCGGAGCGCTCGGCGTAACAATTCCGGGTAACCCCGCTGTCTTAATCTGTTGCTAACAGCAACTGCCTCCATATGGAGAAATCACTCTCCAATGTACAACTGCGGCATGCCCGGATCAACTCCCCTACAAATAAGTTTCAACTACGTGTGCGGAGTGACAGGATTAACAGCCGTTTTCTTTCTATATGAAGTAGAAATTACTTTGCCACTGTCATCCCGCAAACGCAGATCAAGAAAATTGACCACCTCCAAATGATAGTCAACGGTAAACTTCAGGTTAAGGTTGTTTAAGTTTATGAACTCCGCGAACCCCTGTATGGCCACCACATCGGACCCCCAAATAAATAGGAGGTCATCAATGTAGCGGCCATACCACAGCAGATGTTCGCTGTTGGGGTTTTAGTGGGCGAAAAGAATCTCCCTCTCCCACCAACACATATAGATGTTGGCAAGAGAGAGGGAGAATTTCGCCCCATCGAAGCTCCCGTAACCTGAAGAAAAAATAAACCATTGAATATAAAGTAATTGTGGCTTAATAGATACTCAACTAGTAGTAGAACATATTCATGTAACTCCATTGGATAGCGGGAGTATGTGTGCAAGAACCATGACAAAGCCACAAGAGGCAAGTCATGAGGAATCACAGTATAAAGAGTTGTGATTTTTTAAAGGTAGGGAGGAAAAAACGAAAGGGCAAAAACGGAAAAACCCCGGGTCATGAAGGAGTGAAAGAGGAATACTTTCGGCTTGTTGCCAGAGTTCTATGACAAAGCCTATGAAACATATATTGAGGCAAGAGTTGGTGACACCTGCCTGGTCATACAGTAGTCTGTGTTGGGTCATTTATTGTAAAAACTTTTTACTCGTCTGTTTTTTGGTGGTCATCTAAGATAGTTATTAGTACTTATGTATACTGTAATATGGCTACATACAGTAAGGGCACTATATAATATGATATGCTTGGTTCAGATCCATACTTGGTGTGGTATATATCTTATGTCCTGTGAGTTTTGTATTATAGCCATAATAATTTTTTGGGGCTAAACTTTTGTATGTGGCCTATGGCCAGTTGTAGGTTCTTTAGTAAGATTGTTTCTGACCATAAAAATCTTTTTTGACTGCTGGAGATTTGTAGGTGTTTGTTGGCAAAGGGTGTTTGGGCCCATGGTCTTCTGAGGCAGTGTCCTTAACCTGGCTGCATCCGTTTTTTTTCTAGATCTTACTCAGAAAAGATCCTTGGGTTCCTCAACATGCTCTTGGAGGATTTCTTGTCATTCACTGAGGCATACAAGGCCTCCCCATATCACTCTTCAACCAGAATATTGAACCCTTCTTGTTTCAAAAGGGAATGACTTTACACCCTATAGTAGAAGTGGACTGAAGCTGAACTGAATCAACAATGTCCAAAGTCAGAGTGAACAAAAAAGGGCCATATGTTGTCAAGTCAATGTAGACTATAAAGATAAGGTACTCTACTTGATTTCAGCCTACAGTCCAAAGGTTGACCTCTCCAAGATTTAGGCTGCTACATGAGGATAAGCAGAGGACAAGAGACCAAGCCTCTGTTTTCCTTAAGAAACCTGAGCTGTCAAGACAAACTCCACAGTTGATCTCAGCAAAAAGGTAAAGTATGGCTTTCTCCAAGTTTTATCTGCAGTAGTTACATTGTTGCGCACACACAGTGTTGCTAAGTGGTGGCCAGTGACCGCTTTATAGAGATATTCATCCTTAAGATACCATCAAAAGTGCCCCGATTGCCCTAAAGAGTAGTGTGTAACACTCTGAGGTCTCCTATGGTTCATCTTTTTTTTTTGTTCTTTATAAATATTTATCCTGTGCAGAGTAGCTTATTTAACAACGGCAAGACAGTATGGAACATGATGGAAAAGGGAGAATATATTTGGCTCTGTAACGCTAACGAAAGTAACAGTAGTAGCATCAGCACAGTATGGAACATAAAGATGGACAGCCCAGGTAATGTGTGGCTGTGTTGAAAGTAGCAGGAGAATTAGCAGCAGTAGTATTAGTAGTATTAGTATTAGCAGAAGTCCTGTATAGTACATGATGGAGAAGGCAGAAAATATGCAGTTGTATTGGGCTAGTAGTAGTAATAGTACTACAGTATGAAACACGATGAAAAAAGCAAGAGATTTGTGGCTGTATAGAGCTAGAAGTAGTAGTAGCAGTTCAGTATAGAACATGATAGATAAGGCAGGAGATGTGCAGCTGTGTAAGGGTAGGGTTGTAGTAGTAGTAGTCTTAGTAGTAGTAGTATTAGCAGTATAGTATGGAACATAATGGTCAAGGCAGGAGATATGCGTCTGTGTAGGGCCAGTAGTAGTAGTAGCACTAGCAGTAATATAAGTAGTAGTAGTACAGTATAGAAGATGATGGACAAGGCAGGAGATATGCGTCTGTGTAGGGGTAGTAGTAATAGTTGTAGCAGTACAGTATGGAGCATGATGGATAAGGCAGCAGATGTGTGATTGTGTAGAGCATGAAGTAGTAGTGGTGGTGGTGGTAGTAATAGTAGTAGTAGTAGTAGCAGTGCAGAACATAGAAGACAAGGCAGCAGATGTGCAGCTGTGTTGGGCTAGTAGATGTAGCAGTAGTAGAAGTAGTATTAGTAGCAGCTGTATAGTATGAAACATGATGGCCACGGCAGGAGGTTGTATAGGGCTAGTCCAAATTTTGTCCAAAACGAATCACAAATATTTTGGAAATAAATTGAAACATTTTAGGGAAATTTGGAACGCATTTAATTTGTGCCAAACTGATTCCCTCATTTCTAGTTATAACTGTGTCAGCAGAGCGTTGTCTTATGACATATTTTGACAATAGTTTGGTTGCTACGGAACAACCCACCTGGAGACCATAAAGCCATGCACAATAACAGTCAGACTGACAATAAGTCCATTGAACATTCCGTCAAGATTAAAGACCAGTCAAACACCGCGCACCGATCACTGTAGGCATGGCCTTTTTGTTATAGACACATATAGAGCAAAATAAGACTGAGATAATAAAAATGGAAAGTCAGAAAAGGCAGCGTTTTCCTGAAGTTTCAAAAACATTCATCTCGCATTGAGGTGAAATAGATCGTCAATGTAGCAAGTTTCATTGCTATAGAATTCTTTTAGTTTGTTTGCTTTTTTTTTCTCTTTTAATTAAATTGGTGACCTGGTATTCGGTAAGACAAGAGTGCCGGGTCTCCTATCCTAATCGCTGTTACTAAGGGTGACTGCTTCAGCGATGTTCAGCTTCAAAATGAACGACCTTCACGGAGAGAGACTATTCATGCTAATTAGCAGCTCTTTTCAAATAGGATTCATATATGCATTAGGCCGTGTCATTCCGAACAATGTCGACATTGTTGTAAACATCGAGACAAGACTTTTAAGTATAGTTATCAAATTTTTTGAAAAAAAAAATATTATTTTTTTTTTTTAAATAAGATTTTGAATTGATGTTGCTGATGTATTTCACAATAGTATCTCTCCTAATGGCTTTTAGCTTTTTTCGCTGGCAACTTTTATATTTAAAATCCATACAATTACGGACAATTTGTGAACATTATGTAGCTTTTTTTTTTTTCTCCTTGTGCTGATTTCTACAGATTCTTGACTGCTTTTATAAGCCTTTTGCATAGAGCACTACATTCATTCTCCCATACACTACTTTTTCCTTATTATTGGCCCTACTTATAGTGCATATTTAAATTAAGAATGCATTTTCTCCATTAAAAAATTAGAATATTCAGTTGAACCAGAAAATGTTATTTGCCTTTATTAACGGCTCAGCAGATAGAGATGTGTCTATCATGTTGTCTAATATTGTTCTTTTATGGAGACTACCAAATAATATTTGAATGATGTGTTTTGCAAGAATAATTTAGTGGGGTTTTTTATTTTCTTATACAAAATTATTTATTAATAATGATAAATGAAGAGACGTCCACCAAAAAGGGGTAAGGGGGGGGGGGGCTGTCAAAATAGAGTCATTCTGATATTCATAAAGTAGATTATCTTTAAAATAGATTGTGAAAGAAAAATTCTCAGTGCACTTCCATAGAATCCAAACCTTTTATTTAGGATACATTAAAATACAGGGGAATAGTATTTCCAAGGTCAGAAAGCAGACTGACATGTTTCTAGCATTATACATGCTTAGTCATAAGAGCGTATTCATTTTTAGCAGTCTAGTAGTTTAGGTGAGCATTTACTTCTTTACAGCGGGTGAAATAAGTATTGAACATGTCACAATTTTTCTCACTAAAGATATACCGTATTTTTCGCCCTATAGGACGCTCCGGCAACCAATTTTAAATGAGGAAAATCTAGAATACAATGTAAAGTATTGGTCACAGTGATCTTCAACCAGCGGACCTCCAGATGTTGCAAAACTACAACTCCTGGAATGCCCGGACAGCCGTTGGCGTCATATATTTGCAAAGGTGCTATTGACATGAAATTTTCACCATGATGTTGGTAATAACCATACATACAAATCCATATTCATACATACAAAGACATTAAAACAAATAAGCTCAGAAATTAACTTGTAATAATGTTTTTTTTGTTAGTTTTTTTTAACAAGTTTTTATTTGGTTTTCAAATAAGATTAACAACACAGCAAAAACATTTAACCCAGGACAATCCTCGGGCGTATGAACATGTATATTCCAGGAAAAAGACAGAAATGCAACTGAGAGAACATTTGAGCCAAAAGCCCAACTTTCACGCATGGTAAAGAGACAATGAAATATAAACCCTCCCCCCTCCAAACAAGGTCCGTTAAAGTACTGAATGTATAAAAAAGGGAAGGACAAAAAAAAGACATGGAAAGCCAAGATGACAGCTTAAATCTGTTAGTAATTAAAAAGCAATCCAACCCCTTGTCAGTACAAATTAATATCCCAATTGATGGCTACAAAAAGGACTAATTGCCGAGGTGTCACACAAGACACATCTCATGATTTGTGGGAAATGTGTTTTTTTTTATAAAGACACGTTATTAAAAGTTATAGTTTAAGCACTATCCGTTTTGTATAATTTTTCTGATATGTGGGATAAGCAAAGAACCGCCTCAAGAGCTTTACAATCTAATTATTGCAATACATAACAATGACGTTGGTTACAGGCGCATTTCTAAGTTTCCACTGAGCACTATTGGGGCCATTATACAGAAGTGGAAAGACAATGATTTCCCCATAAATTTGCATTGACCAGGTGCTCCTCACAAGGTTTCTGAGGAGTGAGAAGAATCATCAGAAGAGTTATCCAAAAGCCAAGGACACTTGTGGAGAGTTTCAAAAAGACCTGGAATTTTCAGGTACTGTTGTCTTAAAGAAAACAGTAAGTAATGCATTACCTGTATGCACACTCACTACACACCGTCATGGTCTATATGCACGCTCACCACACGACTCCATTGTTGAATAAAAAGCATGGTGAAGCTGATATAAAGTTTGCTGTACAACATTTGGAATAGTCAGTGAAATACTGGAAGAATATAGTGCGGAAATGGAACTGTTTGGATGCCATAATACACACCATGTTTGGAGGAGAAATGGTGCCGCACATCACCCTAAAAACACAGTGAAGTTTGGAGATGGAAAGATCATGGTGTGGTGAGGCTTTTCAGCAAATGGTTCTGGCAAACCTCATATAATTGAAGGAAGGATAAATGGGCAGATTTACTGAGACATTTTAGCCAAAATCTGCTGTCACCTACCAGGATGATGAAGATGAAACGAGGGCAGACATTTCACAAAGACAATGATCCCCAAAACAGCCAAGAAAACTATCAAATGGTTTCAAAGAAAGAAAATAAAGCTGCTAAAATGGCCCAGTCGATCACCTGACTTATATCCCAATTAAAATCTTTGGAAAGAACTAAAGATCATGATTCATACAAAAGACCCACAGAGCCTTTAAAGGGGTACTCCGGTGGTCAACGTGTTTTTCCGTTTTGACTTACCCTATTTGTTTTGTTTCATTTCTATTCTTGTTGTTTTTACTCTATTTCCGTTCTTTGTTGTCTTTTTATCCCCCACTTTGTTTTCCTATCTTTTGCTTCTATTTCCTGTTCTTGCTGTGCTGAAAACTACAAATCCCAGCATGCCACATGCCTTGCTGGTTTGGGGCGGCTCCTATTTTTTTTTTGTTTGTTTGTTCCGCCCTTTACCCCCCCTACTATTTTCGCGGGTCATCCCCCTTATACACAGCACACTAATATAATCAGCCTTGGTTGGGATACACTGGCATGCACACACACAAAAGGGACTACAACTCCCAGCATGTGTCATTCAGGAATCTTCAGTCTGTGGTATAACACCAGCATGCTGCCTCTGTAGTCTCCTGGGGGTTGTAGTTCACCACACCTCTGTAGGGCATACACCAGTGTTTCCCAACCAGGGTGCCTCCAGGTGTTGCAAAACTACAACTCCCAGCATGCCTTTGGGCATGCTAGGAGTTGTAGTTTTGCAACAGCTGGAGGCACACTGGTTGGGAAACACTGGTGTAACATGATGTGTATGCTGAATAGGCTAGAACAATGTTTCCCAACCAGTGTGCCTCCAGCTGTTGCAAATCTACAACTCCCAGCATGCCCAAAGTCTGTCAGGGCATGCTGGGAGTTGTAGTTATGCAACAGCTGGAGGCACACTGGTTTGTAAACAATAGCACACACACACACACAACAGGGACTACAACTCCCAGCATGTGTCGTTCAGGAGTCCCCTCCTCCCCCTTCACATATAGGGGGAGATTTATCAAAACCTGTGCAGTGGAAAACTTGCCCAGTTTCCCATAGCAGCCAATCAGCTTGCTTCTTTCATTTTTATGAAGGCCTGTAAAAAATGAAATAAGCAATCTGATTGGCTGCTATGGGCAACTGGGCAAGTTTTCCTCTGCACAGGTTTTGATAAATCTCCCCCATAGAGATCATTCCCAGTATGAGATTTATTCCCCTGCAGTCCATACATCCCCAGCCCGTGCACCTTCTCATCCTCCCCTTTAGATAACACTTATCTCCTCTGTGATGTCCTTCTCCTGTGCAGACCTGCGTCCTTAGAATACAGAGCAGGGGGGAGGGGAGGTGAGGAGCTGTGTACTCAGCTGGATGAGATGAGGGGGCGTGGCTTATTTTGACATCTTGTCCACAACAGACTCAGAACTGTGGACAACAGTAAAAGAAAACCTTCTGAACTACAAAACTTCCTGCCCAACAAACAGGTAGGAAAAACACATACATGCTGCCAAAACATATAACACATGTATATTGCAAAAAAAAAACAACTTACAAAGAAGATGCCATATAGTCAAAAAATGTTTACCACCAGAGTACCCCTTTAAGATTTAAAGACTGATTGTGTGGAAGAATGGGCCAAAATCCCCCCAGAGCAATGCAGCAATGCATGTGACTAGTTTCTCCATGGACTAGTTTCTACAGGAGACATCTTGAAGCTGTCATTACCAACAAAGCAGTAAATAAATATCAGTAAACGTGTTCAATACTTTTTTACTGTGTCATTTAACATTATTGCACATAAGTTAATTTCTGATTTGTTTGGTTCTTTGTATGAATAGATTATTTGGTTTGTTACCAACATCTGGGGAAAATTATATGTCAATAGCTCCTATGGAAATATGTCAAGTGAGAAAAATGGTGACGTGTTCAATACTGATTTCGCTCAATGTATATAGTGTAGGGCTATCTGGAAAATAATTGCTGATAAAGAGGTTTTCCACTTTGGACAATATATATATATTTTTTTATTAAAGGTGTCCTCCAACATTAGCTAAACCCCTAGCAATATGCAGCAGTCCAAAATATCCAATTCTTCTACAGTGCCACCATGTCTCCCCAGGAGTAAACGGCATAGTTCCTGGAGTTACAACATTTGAACCCCTCTCATTAATGTCAATGAGAGTTCAGAAAATTGCGTCAAACAGACGACGTGGATGATCTCGAGTTTCTGATCATCCCTGGCAGCCACAAACAGGTGAGAACACAATATATTTGGTCCATGGGAAACCCCTCACTCTTTTATAGACATGGGGTGACCCTTCTGTACCTGTCTTTATCACTGTTTACTTCTCCACAGTTCCTCTCTACAACTGTCCTCCACGTTGGCCGTTGGTCCTGTGACAGTGTGTGACTCTGCCTCCTCATCATCCACAGTGTCCTCAGCCTCCACTGCCCAGACAAGTCTCAGTGCCCCTCCAGCATACCATGTGTGCAGGGCACGGCGGTGTCACACTGTTCTTCACATGGTTAGCCTTGGCGGACGGAGTCACACGGGGAGGAACTGCTAAAAGTCCTTCGTAAAGAAATCGGAGCATGGCTTACTCCACGAAAACTGGAAATGGGAACCATGGTGACTGAAAACATGAAGAACATCTTGTCTGCAATGCAACTGGGAAGGCTGAACCATGCTCCCTTGCATGGCACACGTGTTCAATCTGATTGTCAAGCGGTTCCTGAAGTGTTCCCCCCATTTGCAAGACATTTTAACAATGGGAAGGAAACTTTGCAGCCATTCATACACCGAAAAGCACACCCTCCTTGAACTGCAGCGTCAGAACATTATCCCCCAACATAGTCTGATTTGTGATGTTGCCACACGTTGGATTCCACCCTCCATATGTTGGACCGACCATACGAACAGAGAAAAGCCATCACCGATTTCTTGATCATCCAAGTGGATATGGGTACTACCCTGTGTAACTTCTATGTCAACCAGTGGCAGCTCATACGTGACACCTGCCGTTTGCTCAGGCCCTTTGAGGAAGCCACATTATTAGTAAATTGCCAGGATTACGGGATGAATGACGTAATTCCACTGCTTCATTTCTTACAACATGTGTTAGAAACGATGGCTGGTTAGGGCAATGAAGAAGTGGCACCTACATCTCATGGCCACATAAGCCCTGTGGGGGTTGAACTGGCGGAGAGGGAGGGGCCCAGTGGAGCACAGTTTAGGTTTCGCCAAATGGGCAGTTTTTCTAGTAATCTGACAGGAGAGGAGGAGCAGGAGCAGCCAAAGGAGCTAATGGCATTATGCATGCTCACTTGCTTGCGTAGTGACAGACGAATTGTCACCATTAGGCAGCAGGAGGACTTCTGGCTCTCCACCTTATTAGACCCTCGCAACCGGCACAAATGGGGGCCTTTTTCACACCCACTGAGAGGGAGAACAAACTGACCTACTACAGAGACATCCTACGTAGTCAGTTGGCCAATGCCTATCGGCGCCATCGTCCATCCTCTCGCAGGTCTGACTCGGGGGGCCCTCTGCTATCACCTTCCACTGCCATGGCTGCTAGGGAGGGGAGGGGTGGGGTGGCAGGAGCAGTACCAGCTCTATCAGCAGCAGCCTGAGTCTACAGTCGCTTATGAGTACCTTTCTTCACCTGTATACTGAAACAACTCATCAACAGCAGGTAGGCCTGGAGCAGGACCTGAACCAGCAGGTAACTGCTGGACTTCTGGGCAACCAAACTTGATTTGTGGCCGCAACTAGCAGAGTTTGCCCTGGAAAAGCTGTCCTGCCCGGCCAGTAGTGTGCCATCAGAGCGGGTGTTTAGTCACCCCAAGGAGAACTCGTCTATCCTCGAAAAATATGGAGAGACTGACCTTTGTGAAGATGAATCATGCATGGATCAGCCAGAATTTTCACCCACCAATGCCTGATGCATCAGAGTAGATTGATCATGGTGATGCACCAACACTTCACAAATATGGATAGTGCCAAACAGATTTAAGGCGCTGCTCCCCAGTTACAAACATTCCTCCGCATCAGACCTTTTTTCACCCACCTTCGTCACTGGGTACTGGTATTGCCACCCATCGCACCACTCTGTCACCGGGTCACTTTCAGGACTCCTGATACTGCTGACACTTCCAGGCTGTCTAATTCTGCCACTTTATCGTCTCCTCATGCTTCAGCCAATTCCAGGTTGTGCCTTTTGGCCACTACATGGTCTCCTCATGCTTCACCACCTCCAGGCTGTGCCATTCAGCCACTATATGGTCTCCTCATGCTTCAGCCAACTCCAGGCTGTGCCATGCAGACACTATATGGTCTCCTCATGCTTCAGCCACCTCCAGGCTGTGCTACTCAGACACTACATGGTCTCCTCATGCTGCTACAAACTCCAGGCTGTGCCATTCAGCCACTATATGTTCTACGCATGCTGCCACCAACTCCAGGCTTTGCCATTCAGCCACTATATGGTCTCCTCATGCTTCAGCCAACTCCAGGCTGTGCCATTCAGCCACTATATGGTCTCCACATGCCTCAGCCATCTTCAGGCCATGCCATTCAGCCACTTTATGGTCTCTTCATGCTTCAGATACCTCCAGGCTATGCCATTCAGACACTATATGGTCTCCTCATGCTGCCATCAACTCCAGGCTGTGTCATTCAGCCATTATATGTCTCAGCCAACTCCAGGCTGTGCCATTCAGCCACTATATGGTCTCCTCATGCTTCAGTCAATTCCAGGTGGAGGTGGTGAAGCATGAGGAGACCATATAGTGTCTGAATGGCACACCTCCAGGCTGTGCCATTCAGCCACTATATGTTCTACTCATGCTGCCGCCAACTCCAGACTGTGCCATTCAGCCACTATATGGTCTCCTCATGCTTCAGCCAACTCCAGGCTGTGCCATGCAGACACTATATGGTCTCCTCATGCTGCCACAATCTCCAGGCTGTGCCATTCAGACACTATATGGTCTCCCCATGCTGCCATCAACTCCAGGCTGTGTCATTCAGCCATTATATGTCTCCTCATGTTTCAGCCAACTCCAGGCTGTGCCATTCAGCCACTATATGGTCTCCTCATGCTTCAGTCAATTCCAGGCTGTGCCATTCAGACACAATATGGTCTCCTCACGCTTCACCACCTCCAGGCTGTGCCATTCAGCCACTATATGGTCTCCTCATGCTTCAGCCAACTCCAGGCTGGGCCATT
Source organism: Hyla sarda (assembly GCF_029499605.1). NCBI lineage: Eukaryota > Metazoa > Chordata > Amphibia > Anura > Hylidae > Hyla > Hyla sarda. The sequence continues at coordinate 416,461,290 of NC_079191.1, forward strand.
CAGCCACTATATGGTCTCCTCATGCTTCAGCCAACTCCAGGCTGTGCCATTCAGCTACTATATAGTCTCCTCATGCTTCAGCCACCTCCAGGCTGTGCCATTCAGACATTATATGGTCTCCTCATGCTTCACCACCTCCAGGCTGTGCCATTCAGCCACTATATGGTCTCCTCTTGCTTCAGCCACCTCCAGGCTGTGCCATTTAGACACTTCATGGTCTCTTCATGCTGCTGCAAACTCCAGGCTGTGCCATTCAGCCACTATATGTTCTACCCATGCTGCCGCCAACTCCAGGCTGTGCCATTCAGCCACTATATGGTCTCCTCATGCTTCAGCCAACTCCAGGCTGTGCCATGCAGACACTATATGGTCTCCTCATGCTTCAGCCACCTCCAGGCTGTGCTACTCAGACACTACATGGTCTCCTCATGCTGCTACAAACTCCAGGCTGTGCCATTCAGCCACTATATGTTCTACGCATGCTGCCACCAACTCCAGCCTTTGCCATTCAGCCACTATATGGTCTCCTCATGCTTCAGCCAACTACAGGCTGTGCCATTCAGCCACTATATGGCCTCTTCATGCTTCAGATACCTCCAGGCTGTGCCATTCAGACATTATATGGTCTCCTCATGCTGCCACAAACTCCAGGCTGTGCCATTCAGACACTATGTGGTCTCCCCATGCTGCCATCAACTCCAGGCTGTGTCATTCAGCCATTATATGTCTCCTCATGTTTCAGCCAACTCCAGGCTGTGCCATTCAGCCACTATATGGTCTCCTCATGCTTCAGTCAATTTCAGGCTGTGCCATTCAGACACTATATGGTCTCCTCATGCTTCACCACCTCCAGGCTGTGCCATTCAGCCACTATATGGTCTCCTCATGCTTCAGCCAACTCCAGGCTGGGCCATTCAGCCACTATATGGTCTCCTCATGCTTCACCACCTCCAAGCTGTGCCATTCAGCCACTATAATGTCTCCTCTTGCTTCAGCCACCTCCAGGCTGTGCCATTCAGACACTTCATGGTCTCCTCATGCTGCTGCAAACTCCAGGCTGTGCCATTCAGCCACTATATGTTTTACTCATGCTGCCGCCAACTCCAGGCAGTGCAATTCAGCAACCATATGGTCTCCTCATACTGATGCCACCTCCATGCTCTGTCATTGTGCCACCATGTGACATGTGACTCCTTGTTAGATTTGGTCCTTTGTAACCACACGCCGGGGCCCAGGACATTAAAACTTGGGAGTGTAATCTTAAATTTCTATTTCAAAATCTTCAATTTCAATTTTAAAATTCATCTTTTAATCTTAGGGATTGTGAAGCCCTATTGTCTACTCTTGCTGCCGCCAGCTCCAGGCTGTGCCATTCAGCCACTCTATGGTTTACTGATGCTGTTGGGCCTGGGAAATTACCTAAAAATATTTTATGGTAGCACTAGCTACCATAAATCTTCAATTTCAATGTTAAAAAATGTTTATCTTAGGGTTTGTTAAACCCTATTGTTTACTCATGCTTCCATCACCTCCAGGCTGTGTTGTTGTGCCGTCATATGGTCTCCTTATGCTGTTGGCACCTTAAATTAAACTTTTAAAATGTTAATATATCTAAAATCTTCAATTTAAAATGTCAAAAATATCTTTAATTCTCTCTATTGTGAGGCCCTATGGTCTTGTCAGGCTGTTGCCACCTCCAGACTGGGTCATTCTGCCACTATATGGTCTCCTTGTGCTACCGCCAATTCCATGCTGTGTCATTCTGCCAGATTATGTTCTCAGGTGCTGACACCTCTAGGCTCTGTCATTGTGCCACCATGTGACTTCTTGTTACATTGGGTTTTGTGGTCATACAGTATTAGTTCAAAGTAAACACCAGGACATTATACTTGGGAAGCTACTATAAATCTTAAATTAAAATAAAAAAAAATCAATGTTATCTTTTCAAGACTGAGGCCCTATGGTCATCTATGTCATATTACCTGAGGAATTATCACAAGAATCCAATGAAACAGCTTAGATAGATAACAATGAACCATAACTGATTAAATGAAACATTAGTACTTTCACAGTCAGGGGGGTGCTGAGAGGCAGGGGCTGGAACAGGTGGTATCTCGCCTGACGGAGGACCGCCAGCTTGATGCTCATCAGAATGGGTACTCAAAAATTTTTAATAAATTCAAATTAAATAAAATAAAAATTACATAAAAAATCTCTTTATTCTCTTCAATTTTTGCACCATATTGTCTCCCTGCTGCCACATTGACGCTCTGTGATCGGCGATGTGTGGTATTAGCCGCGGGTCCCGGCCGTTGATGAGCGCCGGGACCGACGCGATATGATGCGGGATCGCGGCGCGCGGCGTTAAGGGGTTAATAGCGATTCGCCACGGATAAATTTTGTTCGAATCGGCCGAATTGAATTTTTCAAAAGTTCACTCATCTCTACTCAGGATCACCTCCTGTTCTGGGATACACAAGGTCCCCCTCTTGCACATTAATAAACATTCGTCTAATATCTGAACAACATTAGCAGGTAAGTACATAGTTATTGTAGACTCCATGAATCCTCCCCCAATCACAGCACCCCCCCAACTACAGTCTTCAACAGGGTTTCCACAGGGTTTGCCGCTACATCTACATGTAGCATGACGTACAAGGCCTGAATTCCCTGCCGCCAAGTTGTGAAGCGCATGTTCATTCGCAAAATTGAAACCTCCAACATTTCACTGTAAAATAAAATTAAATTCTCATGTCACACACATATCCATAGATGAGAAATTAGAAAACCTATATAAAACCTATTACAAAACACCCATCTTTTTGTTCAGCAACTTTTTTTTCAGATCCTCTGAGATTTTATTGCCATGAGGTGACATGTTGACCTTACAGTGATCAGTGTTAGAGAGTGTGAGAGTGATAACATTAAATTTAAGACACCTGCTCCCCATTCACACCTGGTTAATTGGGACCAGTTTGGACATTTCCACCTACGGATGTTCTCACTTTTGTTGCCAAGGTTTAGACATTAAAGGGATACTTCACTGGAAAACATTTTATTTAAATCAACTGGTGCCAGAAAGTTAAACAGATTTGTAATTTAAAAATCTTAATCCTTTCCGTTCTTATCAACTGCTGTATACCACAGAGGAAGTGCTTTTCTTTTTGAATTTCTTTTTTGTCTGACCACAGTTCTCTCTGATGACACCTTAGTCCATTTTAGGAACTGTCCAGAGTAGGAGAAAATCCCCATAGCAAACCTATCCTGCTCTGGACAGTTCCTGACATGACGAAGGTGTCAGTTTAGAGCACTTTGGTCAGACAGAAAGGAAATGAAAATAAAAAAAGAACCTCCTTTGGAGCATACAGCAGGTGATAAGTACTGGAAGGATTAAGATTTTTTCAAAGAAGTTATTTACAAATCTGTTTAACTTTCTGGCACCAGTTGATTTAAAAAAAATGTTTTCCAGTGGAGTACCCCTTTAATGGATGTGTTGAGTTATTTTGAGGGGACACAACATTAACCCCTTAAGGACCAAGCCCATTTTAACCTTAAAGGGGTACTCCGCCCCTAGACATCTTATCCCCTATCCAAAGGATAGGGGATAAGATGTCAGATCGCCGCGGTCCCACTGCCAGGGAGCCCCGGGATCGCCGTTGCGGCACTGCGCTATCATTGCTGCACAGAGCGAGTTCGCTCTGTGCGTAATGACGGGCAATACAGGGGACAGAGCAGCGTGACATCATGGTTCCGCCCCTCGTGACATCCCGTCCCCTTAATGCAAGTCTATGGCAGGGGGCGTGACGACCGCCACGCCCCCTCCCATAGACTTGTATTGAGGGGGGCGGGCCATGAAGTCACGAGGGGCGGAGCCATGACGTAACGATGCTCCGGCCCCTGTATTGCCCGTCATTACGTGCAGAGCGAACTGGCTCTGTGCAGTAATGATAGCGGGGTGCTGCAGCGGCGATCCCGGGGCTCCCCTGCAGCGGGACCGCAGCGATCTGACATCTTATCCCTTATCCTTTGAATAGGGGATAAGATGTCTAGGGGCGGAGTACCCCTTTAAGGACAAGGCCAATTTTATTTTAGCGTTTTCGTTTTTTCTTCCTCGCCTTCTAAAATCCATAACTCCTTTATATTTCCATCTACAGACCCATATAAGGGCTTGTTTTTTGCATGACCAATTGTACTTTGTAATGAAACCTCTAATTTTACCATAAAATGTACGGCGAACCCAAAACATTTTTTTAGGGAGGAAATTTAAATGAATACCAAAATTTTGCACATTTTGGAGGGTTTTGTTTTCACACTGTACAATTTACAGTAAAAATGACATGAGTTCTTTATTCTGTGGGTCAATAAGATGAAAATGATACCCATGGCTAGATACTTTTATATTTTTGTACTGCTAAAAAAAAGTCTAAAACTTTTTGTACAAAATCAGTAATCTAAAATTGCCCTATTTTGACAACCTATAACTTTTTTTATAGGGCGGTATGAGGGCTCATTTTTTGCACCATCATCTGTACTTTTTATCGATACCACCTTTGCATATATAAAACTTTTAGATCATTTTTTATAATTTTTTTTTTTTATAAAATGTGACAAAAAAGCTGCATTTTACGCCATTCACCGTACGGGATCATTAACATTATATTTTGATAGTACAGACATTTACGCATGTGGCAATACCAAATATGTTTATAAAAAAAATGTTTACGCTTTTTGGGAGTAAAATGGGAAAAACGGACAATTTTCCTTTTTATTGGGGGAGGGGATTCACTTTTTTTAAACTTTTTATTTTTACATTTTTCAACTTTTATTTTACACTTTTTATGTCCCCATAGGGGACTATCTATAGCAATCATTTGATTGCTAATACTGTGCAGTGCTATGTATAGGACACAGCACTGCTCAGTATTATAAGTCATCTTCTGCTCTGGTCTGCTCGATCTCAGACCAGAGCAGAAGACCCCGAGAGATGGCCGGAGCCAGGTGAGGGGACCTCCGGCCGCCATGCGGGATGATCGGATCACTGCGGCATTGCTGCGAGCGATCTGATCATCCATTCAAAGTGCCGCACTGCCGCAGATGCCGTGATTTGTATTGATCACAGCATCTGAGGGGTTAATGGCGGACATTCGCGCGATCGCAGATGTCGGCCATTACCAGCGGGTCCCCAGCAACCACTAGCAGCCGAAACCTGCCATGTTCCGATGCTCGCGGTCATCCACAGAACGTAAATGTACATCCTGGTGGGGGAAGTCGCGCCAAACCAGGACTTAAATTTACGTCCTTGGTCGTTAAGGGGTTAAAGGGGTACTCCGTTGGCAAACTTTTTTTTTTTTTAATCAACTGGTTACTTCTATTAAAAAATCTTAATCCTTCCAGTATTTATTAACTGCTGAATACTACAGAGGAAATTATTTTCTTTTTGGAACACAGAGCTCTCTGCTGACATCATGACCACAGTGCTCTCTGCTGACATCTCTGTCCATTTTAGGAACTGTCCAGAGCAGCATATGTTTTCTATGGGGCTTTTCTCCTACTCTGGACACTTCCAAAAATGGACAGAGGTGTCAGCAGAGAGCACTGTGGTCATGATGTCAGCAGAGAGCTCTGTGCTCAAAAAGGAAATAATTTCCTCTGTAGTATTCAGCAGCTAATAAGTACTGGAAGGATTAAGATTTTTAAATAGAAGTAATTTACAAATATGTTTAAATTTCTGGCACCAGGTGATTAAAAAAAAAAAGTTTTCCACCAGAGTACCCCTTTAAACACTGTTATACAGACTGTTCACTCACTACTTTACATTGTAACAGAGGGTCATTTCTTCAGTGTTTTCACATGAAAAGATATAATAGATATAAAAAATGTGAGGTGTGGACTCACTTATGTGAGATACTGTACCTTGTGCACTCAGGATTCTGCTAAGTGTAAACAGAAGAATGCACAGGGTAAGAGACGATCTTAACATCTTTCCACTTCTGCAGCAAACCAAAACACCTTATAGGACTCAAGTGACTGTCAAGATGTTCTGCGGTTAACACCAACAGCATGTTACCCATTATTATACCGTACTTGAAGGATCTTATATGCTTATGATACTCCAACTGAGCCCTATGTAGCACTTGAAGGAAAAAATAGTGTAGGCATAACACTCCTGGCAGAGTAGTTCAGGTTTTATATAAAGCTAAAAAAGAAATGGCTTTGGTTTACTCTTTTCTTTTCTTTTAATTTAAAGGGGCTGCAAGCAATGACTTTTATAGGTAAACAGTTTCATCCCTTTTGTTGAATCATTTTTTTCACTGCCCCTGTTCTCACCTAATTCAGTTGAGCTGAACGAATGTGACATTATGATGGTGTTTGGCCCCCTTTAAAGGGTAAGTTTATTCTTTATTATGGCTGGTTCTAAATATCATTAAATTCTATTCACATCATCAAATTACACTAAGAGGGTCATTCATAAATTCCGTCTCCTATGTCTTGGCCTGTTAGGCTAGGTTCAGACTACGGAATTTCCGCCTGCAATTTTGCTTTGAAATTGCAGGCAGAAATTTCGCTTTCTAAAATGTCTAGTGTAGTGAATGATTTTCCGTTCACAAATTCACACTTTGGAATTTGTGAAGCGGAAAATCCGCTTTGAAAATCCACTTAGAAATTTCCGCGTGAAGAATGGCGTTGCTCTTTCTTCAGGCGGAAATCCACGCGGAACACATTGCAATCTATTGGAGACTGCAGTGTCCGCGCGGTCCTAGCGCCAACTGATTCAGCCGGCGCTGTCCGCACTCGGAATCTCCGGGCGGATATTTTCTGCCTGGAGATTCCGTAGTCTGAACCTAGCCTTAGTTGACAAAAAAAGGGATCGCCCAATCAGAAATCACTCCATCCTTTAGAAGGATCTAGCATTTTTTCTTGCCATAAAGGTACAGAACTCCTTATTGTTCATCAGTCGCTCAGATATTCCATTTTATCTTTCAATACAGCAACTTTAAGAGGTGTTTGGCTCCTTTCACACTATATTATTGTTCCGTTTAGGAAATTCCGTCAGAATTTCCGTCACTATATCGGGGAAAACCGGCCGTTACAAACTGCCCGTTTGCACCCGTATAGTGACGGAACTTCTGACGGAAGTTCCTAAACGGAACAATAATATAGTGTGAAAGGAGCCTTTGCATGTTAGAACATTTGGCACAAATCCCTATTCACTGAACCTAATGAGTTTTTATCCAGTGGTGTATCAGCTGTTAAAACTTTCTTTATTAAATAAACATTAAAGGGGTACTCCGGAGAAATATATATATATATATATATATATATATATATATATATATATTTTTTTTTTTTTTTTTTTTTTTATCAACTGGTGCTAGAAAGTTATACAGATTTGTAAATTACATTTATTTCAAAGTTGCTAAATTTAAATAAATACTTAACATTTTATTTTTTATTAAATCAACTGGTGCCAGAAAGTTATACAGATTTGTAAATTACTTATTTTTAAAAATCTTAATCCTTCCTGCACCTATCAGCTGCTGTATGCTCCAGAGGAAGTTGTGTAGTCTTTCCAGTCAGACACAGTGCTCTCTGCTGATACCTCTGTCCATGCCAGGAACTGTCCAGAGCAGTATCAAATCCCCATAGCAAACCTCTCCTGCTTTAGACAGTTTTTGACACGGACAGAGGTGGCAGCAGAGAACACCGTGTCTGACTGGAAAGAACTACACAACTTCTTCTGTAGAATACAGCAGCTGGTAAGTACTGGAAGGGTTAAGACTTTGAAACAGAAGTAATTTACAAATCTCTATAACTTTCTGGCACCATTTGATTTAAACCATAAATTTCTCCTGAGTTACCCCTTTAAACATGCAGAGGAAGAGACAGTGTCTGACATGTTTCAGGGTCACTCCCTCACTCATCAACCTGATCTCTTTTCCTTACATTTTTTGAAGATCTGTCCTGTGTGTAGAATGTTACAACACAAAGTAAAATGCAATTAACAAAGGACCTGAACGTGCTCTGTATGGATGCAGGGTTGGCCTTTACGATCATCTCCTTTGGTGAACCCAAGTAACCCTAGTCTGACAATGTGAGGAGTTGATGAAGAGGAGCCGAAATCCTAACACTGATTTTATGACTATTGATCAATTCATTGTTTTCAGAAATACATGTTAAGAATCTGTTTGGTTAATGTTAGGAATAAAACTCATTTTTTGCAACAAAAAAAAAATTCACAGTGTTTAGAAAAAACCCAAAAACACTTATGTATATTTGCATAAATGTTTTGCATTGTGTGCTTAACATCCACCCATTATATCATACACCGTCCCTAAATACCAATGGGGTGTAATCTGTAGGGATTAGCATAATCAGGACAGAAACAGAGGACCTGCTGTTCTGTAGCCTCCACCGAACCACAACTCCCATCATGCTGTTAACCCGACAGAAGAAGCCGCGCTGTAACCCTACCGCGAGAAACAACATTGAGCCATTATCGTGTTAGCTTAATGGAAACGTACAAAGAAGTGCATATTACTGGCAACTAAAGTCTTTAAATATCATGGCAGGAAGGAGTTATATTTTACAAAATCCCTTTAAAAAATCCGGACAAAGGGATCCATCACTATTAAAATAAAATGCTTCAAAACCCTGAAGTATTATGCGCGCTCCACAGTGGAAGATCAGATTTTTTATTAATGCAAGTTTTAAATGCTGATTAATCCTCTTGAGAATCAGCTTCCCAAAGCTTTGGCCTGCGTTCAAGTCTCTTTCAAAGGGGTGCATCACTTCCATTATACTGAATATTAATTGAACAACATTATTGCTAAGGATACAAAGCAAGATTTAAAACATGATTACAGCTGTCATTGCTTACACATAAATAAGTCGTTGGGAATTCAAGCTTAAACAAAAACTGTTGCAAAACAGCCGAATTCTCCCCTCCCGCCCATCGAACTGAACTGAATTTCAAGCAAGTGCTCTGTAATCTTCAACAAACATCATTTAAATGGACAGTGAGCGGCCGAGTAAGAAAAAAAAAAAGTGTTTTTTTATTTTTGCGTTATTGTGAACGAGGACATTCAGAAGTTTTATTGAAATCAAATAATTTAAATATGTGTCCAAGAGCCGTACAAATATTTCCTTTCTCCTCCAATGCCGGGAAGAGCTGTCAATCCCCCCTGCTTGAGAAACATTCCGTCCAGAAGATCTTACAGCTGATGCCTCAGTGAGGAACATAAAAAAGGACAATAAAAACCTCTGCACGGGCATAAAGCCTTGTTTATACTTACAAATACATTAAAGGGGTTCTCCGGTCCTTAGACATCTTATGGATAGGGGATAAGATGCCTGATTGCCGGAGTCCCGCCGCTGGGGACCCCCATGATCTTGCACACGGCACCGCATTTATAATCAGTCCCCGGATTGTTCGCTTCGGGTCTGATTACCGATGACCACAGGGCTGATGGCGTGTGATGTCACGCCTCCGCCCCCGTGTGACGTCACGCTCCGCCCCTCAGTGCAAGCCCATGGGAGGGGGCGTGATAGCTATCATGCCCCTCCCATAGGCTTGCATTGAGGGGCGGAGCGTGACATCACACGGGGGCAGAGGCGTGACCGCCGTCAGCCCTGTGGTCACCGGTAATCAGACCCGGAGCGAACGCGCTCCAGGGACTGATTATAAACGGGGTGCCGCATGCAAGATCACGGGGGTCCCCAGCGGCGGGACTCCCGTGATCAGGCATCTTATCCCCTATCCTTTGGATAGAGGATACGATGTCTAAGCACCGGAGTACCCCTTTAAGGGTCTATTCACACGTACAGTATTCTGCGCAGTTTTGATGCACAGGATTCCAAGCTGTGTTCAGTTTACATTGAAATCTGCAGCATAAAATCCTGTGCATCAAATCTGTGCAGAATACTATACGTCTGAACAGACCCTAAAGGGGTATTCTGGTGCTAGTGTAAAAATGATTATGGTCCTGAGCCACCATACTTACCCATACCTAGTTAACAGTGGCACTTTTTCTTTACTTCAATTTGATACAATCCCAACGATAAGTGACACTAGAGATACAGGTGTTTTTAAAGGAAAAGCCAGAAAAATCATTGCTCTCCCCTCACACTGCAGGAGACAGGGCTCTATGGGGAGACAGGGCTCTATGGGGGAGATTTATCAAAACCTGTCCAGAGGAAAAGTTGCTGAGTTGCCCATAGCAACCAATCAGATCGCTTCTTTCTTTTATGAAAAGGCCTCTGAAAAATGAAAGCAGTGATCTGATTGGTTGCTATGGGCAACTCAGCAACTGTTCCTCTGGACAGGTTTTGATAAATCTCCCCCTATATGCTTACTATGGAATCAGTCTCCTGAAGCGAAATGGGGAGAGAAGCACGCAGCCAAGTGATTTTCCCAGTTCGTTTAATGATTGGTCGGAGTCTTAACCCCTTAACGACGCAGGACATAAATGTACGTTCTGGTGCGTTGGTACTTAACGCACCAGGACGTACATTTACGTCCTGTACATGATCGCGAGCATCGGGGGGTGGGGTGTGCTCGAATCATGCACGGTTGGTCCCAGCTGCTATCAGCAGCCAGGGACCCGCCAGTAATGGCGGTCATCAGCGATCAAGCAGATCAATATAGATTACGGCATCTGCAGCAGTGCAGTCAAAAAAATTGATGATCGGATCACCCGAAGCACTGCCGCAGGGATCTGATCATCCAGAACGGCAGCCGGAGGTCCCCTCACATGTCTCCGCCGCCTTCCTCGGGTCTTCTGTTATGCGATCGAGCAGACCAGAGCAGAAGATAGCCAATAATACTGATCAGTGCTATGCCCTACGCATAGCACTATTCAGTATTTGCAATCAAGTGATTGCAATAAATAGTCCCCTATGGGGACGTAAAAAGTGTAAAAAAAAAAAAAAAGTTTAAAAAAAAGGGAAAAAATGAAAGGAAAAAATTTGAAAAATCACCTCCCCCAATAAAAATTTAAATTTTCCTTTTTCCCATTCTACCCCCAAAAAGTGTAAAAAAATTCTAATGAATAAACATATTTGGTGTTGCCGGGTGCGTAAATGTCCAAACTATCAAAATATAATGTTAATGATCCCGTACGGTGAGCGGCGTACATGTTTAAAAAAAAGAAAAAAAAGTCAAAAATTGCTGCTTTTTTCACATCATGTTCCAAAAAAAGGAATAAAAAATTTACTAAAAGTTTTATATAAGCAAATCTGGTATGAATAAAAAGTACAGATCATGGCGCAAAAAATGAGCCCTCATACCGCTGCTTATACGGAAGAATAAAAAAGTTATAAGTTGTCAAAACAGAGGGATTTTAAATGTACTTATTTGGTTAAAAAGTTTGAGCGGTACAATGATAGAAAAGCATGTAATCATGGGTATCATTTTAATCCCATTGACGCACAGAATAAAGAACACACCATTTTTACCCTAAATTGTACAGAGTGAAAACGAAACCTTTGCTAAAGTGCGGTTTTCTTATAAATTACCCCACACAAATAGTATATTTTTTTGGGTTGTGCCATACATTTTAATGGTAAAATGAGTGATGTCATTACAAAGGACAACTGGTCGCGTAAAAAACAAGCCTTCATACTAGTCTGTGGATGAAAATATAAAAAAGTTATGATTTTTAGAAGGCGAGGCGGAAAAAACGAAAATGTCCTTAAAGGGGTACTCCACTCCTAGCCATCTTATCCCCTATCCAAAGGATAAGGGATAAGATGTCTGATTGCGGGGGTACGGCTGCTGGGGACCCCCGGGATCTCGGCTGCAGCACCCCGCTGTCATTCCTGCACAGAGCAAACTCGCTCTGTGCATAATGACGGGCGATACAGGGGCCAGAGCATTGTGACGTCACGGCTTGCCCCCTTAATGCAAGTCTATGGGAGGGGCATGGTGGCCACTCCCATAGACATGTATTGGGGGGGACGGGCCATGACATCACGAGGGGTAGAGCCGTGACATCACAATGCTCCGGTCCCTGTATTGCCCGTCATTACGCAAAGAGCAAGTTTGCTCTGTGTAGTAATGACAGCGGGGTGATGCAGCCGAGATCCCGGAGGTCCCCAGTGGTGGGACCCCCGCAATCAGACATCTTATCTCCTATCCATTGTATAGGACATAAGGTGTCTAGGGTACCCCTTTACTTCTTAACGGATTAAAGAGGACCTGTGGCCAACCCACCCAAAAAAATTTTAGGCAGAGTCTGATCCACTTTTTTAGCTATGATAACGGGTTGTCATAGCTACCATCGGTGCCCTGTGATCGACTGGCAGGGTGCCGATGAAGAGCAGAGGGAGCCCCCTCCCTCTATCACCCTAGAGATACTGAGGTCACACTGACTGCAGCGTCTATAGCCCCCTCTGCAAAATTAGTACAGTACTAGTACTTGGGCGGGCAGAGCGGGTGCTGTGATTTCATATTTCTCACCGGGAGTCGTGATTGGTACGTTGGACCCGACCAATCACGGCTCTCTGCAGGGAATATGAAATGACACTGTCTATATTTCATATTACCTGCCAGGAGCCGTGATTGGTCAGTTGGTCTTGACCAGTTATGGCTTCTGGTGGGGAATATGAACTAACAGGAGGTGGGCACCAATCTCCCTTATCTTCCAAGCAGGGGTGGGCGGCCGATGTCTGTGTCTATGACAGCTAATGTCATCTTTCTGTTTAGCTCTAGGACGAGAGGGCTCGTTCTAATTAGGAAAGTATCCTCTAATTAGGAAGTTAAACATGCTGTCCATGTTACGGTGAGCGTTTATTGTGTCTTGCCTTACCGTGTTCCTGACCTACCTGCTCCGTGACCTGCTCCTGTGCCGCCTGCCTACTGACCTCTTGCGACGTCCCTGCTTTCACTACCGTGCTATCAGTCCTGACCTGCTATCCTGACTACAAGTTGCCTTATTCCTCCTGTACCACGTTTTCTCCTCCGCAGCCTGTATGGACGAGTCATGTCAGGGGTAGTGACCTGGGTGCTGCCAGCCGCAGCAAGTGGCTGGCTCTGTTGAAAACCAGCGGCACCTTAGACTCCTTTCTCTGACATGGCCCAAGCCATCAGTCACACAGGCTCAGCGGATCTACTACCTCCTTGCCGCTAACAGTAAGATCCAGCCATAGATCCAGCTGGGGGGCCTCTGCCTGATGTTATGGTTCTCTCCACCGTCGAGGCTCAACAGTCGCAGCAGTTAGCCCGTCAGGCACAACAACTCAATCAACTATCTGCCATGATGCAACAGCTTCTAGCCACTCAGCAGCAGCCACAATCTGCTCCTGTGTCTCTTCCTGTGCCTGCAGCTCCTTCCGGATTCAAGATTCGTTTACCCTTGCCTAAGTTGTGTAAATACTTTGTGACTCAATGCTCTATGTATTTGGAGCTCATGGCTGATCAGTTTCCTACGGAGCGGGCTAAAGTGGCGTTTGCGGTCAGTCTATTGTCCGGTAAAGCACTAGCCTAGGCTACTCCTCTCTGGGATCGCAATGATCCGGTGTCTTCTAACCTGAAGGTTTTTCTCTCTGAATTTCACAATGTCTTCAAAGAACCTGCACAGGCCTCCTCGGCTGAGACAGCACTTCTGAATCTCAGTCGAGGGAACTCCTCTGTAGGCGACTGGTTCAATTCCACACTCTTGCTCCTGAACTGGCTTGGAACGATGAGGCCTTGTGTGCTACTTTCAAAAAAGCACTGTCTAGTAGAATCAAGGATGCTCTTGCAGCACAAAATCTTCCATCTACCCTGAGTGAGTTTATCCATTTGGCCACTCGAATTGATGTGCGTTTAGCCGAGAGGCAGGAAGAACTTTGTCTGGAAAGATAACCTGTCTGTACTTGGCGATTTCCTCGTCTGGCACCCGTGTTCCAGCGTCCACCTCTACCCTCTCTTACGTATGAGTGTGCAGGGCCTGACTAAGAACCTGTGATCACCCATATGAGTTTTTATGATGGTCACTAAGGGACTTTGGGATAAGCGGTTGTCTTTTCATGGCTGCCACCTAGCTGCCTGGCACAAGATTCCCATGCTGGGATTGCATTACATGTAGACCCCCGTTCTATCAGGACTTGATGAGCCTGGCAGTTTACCACTTACATGTAGTGATCATCTCATCTGTGGGGTTCTGAGACTCCAAATTATATAATTACACATCATGGGGCGTAATTAAGATGTTAAAAAAAATATCTCTCTATACTTCAGTATACCTTGACATGAGGCCGAAAACATGACGGGAATGCAGCCTAAGACATAGTAATCCATTCTTTATCTTTCTGAATGTATTCTTCTGGTCTTTAAAATGTTTTTTGTTATTGATTAATTTTTTTATTTTATTTTTTTTTTTATACCAAATGCACAATCTTTTTCTTTATTTTGGTGTTTAAAAACACAGTACAAATATATAAGCTATAGAAGCAAGGCTAGTAAAAGGCTCAGTCATGTCTTACAGTTGTTTACCTTCCTTTCTGTGTCATATTTATGAAGTTATTAGTGTTATTTTGCTTTTATATCAGCTTATTTAATAGTATGGTACAGCAAGTCTACAAGCAAAAAATAAAGTTCTCTGTATGAAGAAGACAGGGCATTGCTCTCATATTATATTATGAATATGGGTACTCACAAATCACTGAATAAAATGAATTCTTAGTCTACCGTAGTCCGAAAATATCGCAGCATTGAAGACTAAAACATAACCTTCATTGTTAGCACTAAAATGTATTGGAAAACAACAAGAAAAACCAAACAAAGAATATAGTTGACAAACAGCTTGGGCCTCTATACAAGAGGGTCAGGTCAGTTATATAGCATAGGCGAAACGTTAGACCCCATCTCTGTGTTATCTCACATTGACTTCAACACACTAGGACCAGTAACCATCAGTGGTGCAAAACAGTAATTATAGTGGGCCAAAATAAAATAGTCAAATACATGACCTCTTAAAGTATTCCTATTCGTTCCTCTAGGGCCTATTGTATGGAAACAGATGGGGCCCACAAGAACATTGTTTAGTACTCTGGTGGGTCAGTCCATCTCTTAGAGATATGATCTGATACACTTTTACATGACACATTCACTACTTTATCTAGGAGATACTGTGGTAGCATGTGTTTAGTAATCACAATGGCCCTCCCAGTGCTTGTTGAATGCAGCACAAATTGCATATATGTGACGTAAATCCTCTTTACATTTATATCCACAAGACATTAATAAATTCAGTCTTGTCCGCCATTTGTTTGCACTGTGCTCTGAATTGGTCATTTGGTCATTTTTTATTCAGTTTCACCTAATTTAGCACTTTTTTTTCTGAATAAGTACAAACAGTACAAAATAAGATAAATGGCAACTGACTTCAGTAGGCAGCATATGGCATCAACTATGAGCACCAGAAAGCTCATAAATTATGTACAAGGAACACATAAGTGCCAAAGATCTCCATTTCGGCATTACCCTCCAGTGCGTGGTATTATGGACACATTTGTCATTGATAGCTCTTGTTCTAGAATGTCTGCAGTATTATGAAAAAAAGATTGAAAAGCATAAGCACCATGTTGCATTTTTCATACTGAATATGTGAATTTGCCTCATTTTAAAGTGAGAGAACCTGTCTGTCCAGTATAACAAAAAATACTGTATCTGCAGGATAAGGCATAAGTGACAGATCACGGAGGGTCCGACTACTGGGACCCCCATGATCTTCTGCCCAGGACCTCGGCTATCTGCATGAAACTGTGGCCAACACGCCCCCTCAAAGTATCTCTATAGAAGACCTGGAGATACCCGAATACTGTATCTCTGGCTCTATCATAGAGATACATTGAGGGGATGTGGAGGCCGCAGCTTCGTCTGTTGTCAATACGCCTACATTCATGGGGAGAGTGAGACTTTGGGTGGATATCTTTAACACTCCTCTTATTACCCTTCTCCTCTTGTGTATTTTTGTCTTTCAATAAAGCTTCGGGCCTGTGATCTCCTCTCTCTATCCCCTTTATCTCCTAACTCTTTTTCCCTATCGCAGTCTATAATGCTTTGCTGTTTGGCTTAATGGGCACTGTCAGATATAAAAACTTTTTATATGTTGTATATCTTGGCAAAACATTAAGCTTTCTAATATTCTTCATAAGAAAATGTTATTTCCTTTTTTTTTTATATAGAACTCAGGGCTTATTAAATCAAAGCTTTGCCCAAGCTAAAGCACAGGCAAGGACAAAGTCCATTAATTGAGGGTGGGATAGGACAGGAAAGAGAACAGAGGAGTCTTATTAGAAAGGAGAGAGCGCAGAGGATTCCTATCAGACCGGATAGAACACAGAGGAGTACCATCAGAGAAGGGAGAGCACAGAGGAGTACTATCAGACACGAGAGAGCACAGACGAGTCCTATCAGACAGGAGAGAGCACAGAGGAGTCCTATCAGACAGGAGAGAGCACAGAGGAGTCCTATCAGACAGGAGAGAGCACAGAGGAGTCCTATGAAACAGGAGAAAGCACAGAGGGGTGCTATCAGACAGGAGAGAGCACAGAGGAGTCCTATTAGACAGGAGAGAGCGCAGAGGATTCCTATCACACTGGATAGAGCACAGAGGAGTACCATCAGAGAGAGGAGAGCACAGAGGAGTACTATCAGAGAGGGGAGAGCACAGAGGAGTACTATCAGACAGGAGATCGCTCAGACGAGTCCTATCAGACAGGAGAGAGCACAGAGGAGTGCAATCAGACAGGAGAGAGCACAGAGGAGTCCTATCAGACAGGAGAGAGCAGAGAGGAGTCCTATGAAACAGGAGAGAGCACAGAGGGGTGCTATCAGACAGGAGAGAGCACAGAGGAGTGCTACCAGACAGGAGAGAGCAGAGAGGAGTGCTATCAGACAGGAGAAAGCAAAAAGGAGTATCATCAGATAGAAGAGAGCACAGAGTAGTACTATCCAACAGGAGAGAGCACAGGGAGTGCTAACAGACAGGAGAGAGCACAGAGGAGTACTGTCAGATAGAAGAGAGCACAGCGGAGTCATATCAGACAGGAAAGAGCACAGAGGAGTCCTATCAAACAGGAGAGACCACAGAGGAGTACTATCAGACAGGAGAGAGCACAGAGGAGTGCTATCAGACAGAAGAGAGCACAGAGGAGTACTATCAGATAGGAGAGAGCACAGAGGAGTACTATCAGACAGAAGAGAGCACAGAGGAGTACTATCAGACAGGAGAGAGCACAGATGAGTGCTATCAGACATGAGAGAGAACAGAGGAGTACTATCAGACAGGAGAGAGCACAGAGGAGTGCAATCAGACAGGAGAGAGCACAGAGGAGTGCAATCAGACAGGAGAGAGCACAGATGAGTCCTATCAGACAGGAGAGAGCAGAGAAGAGTCCTATGAAACAGGAGAGAGCACAGAGGGGTGCTATCAGATAGGAGAAAGCACAGAGGAGTGCTATCAGACAGGAGAGATCACAGAGGAGTGCTATCAGACAGGAGAGAGCAAAGAGGAGTATCATCAGATAGAAGAGAGCGCAGAGGAGTGCTATCAGACAGGAGAGAGCACAGAGTAGTACTATCAAACAGGAGAGAGCACAGGGGAGTGCTATCAGACAGGACAGAGTACAGAGGAGTACTATCCGATAGAAGAGAGCACAGATTAATCCTATCAGACAGGAGAGAGCACAGAGGAGTCCTATCAAACAGGAGAGACAACAGAGGAGTACTATCAGACAGGAGAGAGCACAGAGGAGTCCTATTAGACAGGAGAGAGCACAGAGGAGTGCTATCAGACAGGAGAGAGAACAGAAGAGTACTATCAGACAGGAGAGAGCACAGAGGAGTCCTATCAGACAGGAGAGAGAACAGAGGAGTACTATCAGACATGAGAGAGCACAGAGGAGTGCTATCAGACATGAGAGAGCACAGAGGAGTCCTATCAGACAGGAGAGAGAACAGAGGAGTCCTATCAGACAGGGGAGAGCACAGAGGAGTGATATCCCACACTCACTTACTAGACTTTGCCAATGCCTGTGCTTCAGCTTGGAGATAGACATGATTTTATAAGCCATGATTTCTATAAAAAAGTAAATAACATTTTCTAAGAAGAATATTAGAAATGTTATTGGTTTGCCAAGATGTACAACATATAAAAAGTTTTTGTGACCATTTAAAGGGGTACTTTGGTAGAATTTTTTTTTAATCAACTGGTCCCAGAAAGTTAAACAGATTTGTAAATTACTTCTATTAAAAATCTTTACCCTTCCAGTACTTATTAGCAGCTGTATGCTACAGAGGAAATTTTTTTCTTTTTGAATTTCTTTTTTGTCTGGTCAACGGTGCTCTCTGCTGACACCTGATGCCCTTATCAGGAACTGTCCAAAGCAGGAGAAATTCCCCATAGCAAACCTATGCTGCTCTGAACAGTTCCTGACATGGACAGAGGTGTCAGCAGAGAGCACTGTGGACAAGACAAAAAAAGAAATTCAAAAAGAAAGAATTTCCTCTGTAGCATACAGCTGCTAATAAGTACTGAAAGGATTGGGATTTTTAAATAGAAGTAATTAACAAATGTGTTTAACTTTCTGGCTTCAGTTGATTAAAAAAAAAAAAAGTTTTCAACCGGAATACCCCTTTAAGTTTATAACATATGAATTTTTAAAGGAAATCTGTCACCAGTATCACCTACACTAACCTGTCGGTACCGACAGATAGTGCAGGTGACACTGATGACAACAGTACGTACCTTGTCCCATTCCATGGCAGGGATCTTCGGTAATCTCCTCCATTAGCTCTGCTCTGGGCACCCGGCTTGGGGCATGGGCGGAGCTTAGTGACGTCACCTCTGCTGTTCTCTCACAGCCGGACCAAGCAGGGAGCAGCAGCGGTGACGTCACTAAGCTCCGCCCATTCCCCAAGCCGACAGGTTAGTGCAGGTGACACTGGTGACAGATTTCCTTTCAATTAAATACTTTACAGCCTGAAGGCTTAAATGAAGCTATTGAACTGCAACTTAGTGCAAGTAATTTCTTTAGCATTGTTACTACTATTTAAATGTTATTGTCTTTTACCTTTAACATATTGATATATAACTTCCTGTATGATGTTTTGTTAATGTTGTTATATGGCATTGTATTTTCTTATCAAACCTGAAGAATGGGCTAACATAGCCTAGAAACATGAGTGAATGAAGTAATGGTTTAAAAATGATCTGCCGCTACTATTGTTTGTCTTACAGCACGATCTAAGGACCCAAATCCATCCAGTGAATTTGTGTTATTTATTGGTAATGACGAATATTTGTTGTTGTTTTTTGTTTTGTTTTTCAAATGCAAATTTTTGTGCAAATTTTCCACGTGAATTTTCTCATGGAAAAAAAAGGGAATGAACATAGCGAATATAGGAATTTCTCAAACATAGAGCGAATAATTGTCAATATATTCTCGAAATATCTCGAATTCGCACTCCTCTGTGCTCTCCCCTGTCTGATAGTACTCCTCTGTGCTCTCTCCTGTCCGATAGAACTCCTCTGTGCTCTCTCCTGTCTGATAGCACTCCCCTGTGCTCTCTCCTGTCTGATAGGACTCCTCTGTGCTCTCTTCTGTCTGATAGCACTCCTCTGTGCTCTCTCCTGTCTGATAGGGCTCCTCTGTGCTATCTCCTGTCTGATAGCACTCCTCTGTGATCTATCCTGTCTGATATCACTCCTCTGTACTCTCTCCTGTTTGATAGGACTCCTCTGTGCTCTCTCCTGTCTGATAGGATTTCTATGTGCTCTCTACTGTCTGATAGAACTCATCTGGGCTCTCTCTTGTCTGATAGCACTCCTATGTGCTCTCTTCTGTCTGATAGTACTCCTCTGTGCTCTCTCCTGTCTGATAGTACTCCTCTGTGCTCTCTCCTGTCTGATAGTACTCATCTGTTCTCTCTCCTGTCCGATAGCACTCCTCTGTGCTCTCTCCTGTCTGATAGCATTCCTCTGTGCTTTCTCCTGTCTGATAGGACTCCTCTGTGCTCTCTCCTGTCTGATAGCACTCCTCTGTGCTCTCTTCTGTCGGATAGCAATCCTCTGTGCTCTCTCCTGTCTGATAGGACTCCTCTGTGCTTTCTCCTGTCAGATAGGACTCCTCTGTGCTCTGTCCTTTCTGATAGCACTCCTTTGTTCTCTCTCCTGTTGGATAGCACTTCTATGTGCTCTCTCCTGTCTGATAGTACTCCTATGTGCTCTCTCCTGTCTGATAGCACTTCTCTGTGCTTTCTCCTGTCTGATAGCACTCCTCCGTGCTTTCTCCTGTCTGATAGGACTCCTCTGTGCTCTCTCTTGTCTGCTAGTACTCTGCTGTGCTCTCTCTTGTCTGATAGAACTAATCTGTACTCTCTCCTGTCTGATAGCACTCCTCTTTGCTCTCTCCTGTCTGATAGGACTCCTCTGTGCTCTCTCCTGTCTAATAGGACTCCTCTGTGCTCTCTCCTGTCTGATAGCACTCCTCTGTGCTTTCTCCTGTCTGATAGGAATCCTCTGTGCTCTCTCTTGTCTGATAGTACTCTGCTGTGCTCTCTCCTGTCTGATAGAACTCCTCTGTACTCTCTCCTGTCTGATAGCACTACTCTGTGCTCTCTCCTGTCTGATAGGACTCCTCTGTGCTCTCTCCTGTCTAATAGGACTACTCTGTGCTCTCTCCTGTCTGATAGTACTTCTCTGTGCTTTCTCCTGTCTGATAGGACTCCTCTGTGCTTTCTCCTCTCTGATAGTACTCCGCTGTGCTCTCTTCTGTCTGATAGCACTTCTCTGTGCTCTCTCCTGTCTGATAGGACTTCTCTGTGCTCTCTCCTGTCTAATAGGACTTCTCTGTGCTCTCTCCTGTCCGATAGCACTCCTCTGTGCTCTCTCCTGTCTGATAGGTCTCCTCTGTGCTCTCTCCTGTCTGATAGGACTCCTCTGTGCTCTCTCCTTTCTGATAGCACTGCTCTGTGCTCTCTCCTGTCTGACAGGACTTCTCTGTGCTCTCTCCTGTCTGATAGCACTCCTCTGTGCTCTCTCCAGTCTTATAGCACTCCTCTGTGCTCTCTGCTGTCTGATAGCACTCCTCTGTGCTCTCTACTGTCTGATAGCACTCCACTGGGCTCTCTTCTGTCTGATAGCACTCCTCTGTGCTCTCTCCTGTCTGATAGGACTCCTCTGTGCTCTCTCCTGTCTAATAGGACTCCTCTGTGCTCTCTCCTGTCTGATAGCACTCCTCTGTGCTCTCTCCTGTCTGACAGCACTCCTCTGTGCTCTCTACTGTCTGATAGTACTCTTCTGTGCTCACTCCTGTCTGATAGGACTCCTTTGTGCTCTCTCCTGTCTGATAGAAGGCCTCTGTGCTCTCTCCTGTCTGATATTAGTAAGGTTAATGTTTTTCAAAGATGTAAAACATAAATAGTTTTTGAATCTGACAGTGGCCATGAAAGGGAATGAACTCCAAAAGGTATTGCTATTTGATAAAAAAGATAGTCATATTGTTATGGTTGATTCAGAACATAGCCGTTTAGCTCCCAGACAAGCATAGATCCTTCCTAAGCATGTCCATTTCTGTCTGGCAGGTAGGTAATAAAATCACCTTATGGTGGATAACCCTTTTAAGCTTATGAAAAAAATGGGACACGCACAACAGGTTTCAGCTTTGAAAAGCTTTATGTGTGAAAAAAACAATGAAGAATCAGAAGGAAAATCAGATGTAATTTTAAAAACGCACTTAAAATTGTGCGCTGTGTAAACCCAGCCTAAGAAATGTCGATTAATGATAAAATGTGACATTATGTATTTCTGTATATATACACAGGTTGGCCGGTACAATGTGATACTAAGCCAAACTGGCATCAGATTGCAGTGGGTAAAATAAAATAAAAATTGTTTTTAATTATAAAAAAAAATACAATATCTCACTAACTATTTAAACACATTTACAGTCCGAAAAATTGTAATTCTTGAAACCATTTCTGACATATGGGACAAGAACAGAA
Source organism: Hyla sarda (assembly GCF_029499605.1). Lineage (NCBI taxonomy): Eukaryota > Metazoa > Chordata > Amphibia > Anura > Hylidae > Hyla > Hyla sarda. The sequence continues at coordinate 416,483,278 of NC_079191.1, forward strand.
GCAGCCGGTCATTAAGGGCTTCTCAAGTCTATTTAATGCCACTCTTGGACAGTATAAAAGAAAAAGAAAAACATGCACTTGACTAAACTGAGATTTAATCCATGCTTATGTAAGAAAAAGGATTCCAATTTATTTTAATAAAAAAATAAATATAAAAAAAATGGCAAAGTGGATGGCAGTTGGCGCAACGTAACAGATGGAAAACGTCCGCGATACTTCAACCTCCCTGGAAAGCGACATAATACTAAAGATACAATATATGCATTTAACTTTCTGATCATTTCTGATGTACACTAGGAGACGTACATTCTTTATAGCTGCCAAAATATGGGAAACATTTTCAGGGAGACGCATGCAAGTGATACATCGGTGGATTTAAATCTATTAATTCGATATATGAATCATGCCATACAGTTTGCAATAAATGCCAGGATAGTAATAATAATAATCATCATCATGATTACATTAATACAACAGTTTGCAATTAGTACAATCTATATATATAAAACTCAACGTATGTATGTATGTGTGTGTGTATGTATGTGTGTGTATGTGTGTATGTATGTGTGTATGTTCCAGCATCACGTCCAAACGGCTAAAGATATTAACATGAAACTTGGCACACATGTTACTTATATGTCAACAACAAACATAGGATAGGTGATTTAACCCTTACCCACCCCCATTTGCCAGGGGCGGGGTTTATATTTAAAGTCCCATACAAGTCAATGGGAAATATATGTTACTGCATAACTTCCAAACGGCTGGAGATATTTCCATAATACTTGGTCACATGTTCCTTATATGTCCACTTAAAACATAGGATAGTTAATTTAACCCTTAACTACCCCCATTTGTGAGGGTTGGGGTTTTTGTTTAAAGTCCCATGCAAATCAATGGGAAATGTATGTTCCCACATAACTTCCGTACGGCTGGAGATATTTCAATAACTCAGGATAGGAGGTCGGGATAGGAGGTCAGGATAGGAGGACGGGATAGGAGGACGGGATAGGAGGACGGGATAGGAGGACGGGATAGGAGGACGCGATAGGAGGACCGGGATAGGAGGACCGGGATAGGAGGACGTGATAGGAGGACTGGGATAGGAGATCGGGACAAGAGGTCAGGATAGGAGGACGGGATAGGAGGATGGGATAGGAGGTCAGGATAGGAGAACGGGAAAGGAGGTCGAGATAGAGGACGGGATAGGAGGTTGTCATAGGAGGACGGGTTAGGAGGTCGAGATAGGAGGACGGGATAGGAGGTCGAGATAGGAGGACGGGATAGGAGGTCGTGATAGGAGGACAGGATAGGAGGACAGGATAGGAGGTCGGGATAGGAGGTCGGGATAGGAGGATGGGATAGAAGGACAGGATAGATGGACGGGATAGGAGGACGGGATAGGAGGACGGAAAAGGAAGGTCGGGAAAGGAGGTTGAGATAGGAGGACGGGAAAGGAGATCGAGATAAGAGGACGGGATAGGAGGACGGGATAGGAGGACGGGAAAGGAGGACGGGAAAGGAGGTCAAGATAGGAGGACGGGAAAAGAGGTTGAGATATGAGGACAGGAAAGGAGGACGGGATAGGAGGACGGGATAGGAGGTCGGGATAGGAGGTCGGGCTACAATGACAGGATAGGAGGTCAGAATTTTGGTGCAATTTGCACAGTTTTTTTAGTGGCATCTTTCTGTTGTGTCTGACAACTCTGTGCTCTCTCCTGTCTGATAGCACTCCTCTGTACTCTCTCCTGTCTGATAGCACTCCTCTGTGCTCTCTCCTGTCTGATAGTACTCCTCTGTGCTCTCTCCTGTCTGATTGTACTACTCTGTGATCTCTCCTGTCTGATAGTACTCCTCTGTTCTCTCTCCTCTCTGATAGGACTCCTCTGTGCTTTCTCCTGTCTGATAGTACTCCTCTGTGCTCTCTCCTGTCTGATAGCACTCCTCTATGCTCTCTCCTGTCTGATAGTAGTCCTCTGTGCTCTCTCCTGTCTGATAGCACTCCTCTATGCTCTCTCCTGTCTGATAGTAGTCCTCTGTGCTCTCTCCTGTCTGATAGTACTCTTCTGTGCTCTCTCCTGTCTGATAGTACTCATTTGTGCTCTCTCCTGTCTGATAGTACTCTTCTGTGCTCTCTCCTGTCTGATAGTACTCATTTGTGCTCTCTCCTGTCTGATAGCACTCCTCTGTGCTCTCTCCTGTCTAATAGCACTCCTCTGTGCTCTCTCCTCTCTGATTGGACTCCTCCGTGCTTTCTCCTGTCTGATAGTACTCTCCTGTGCTCTCTCCTGTCTGATAGCACTCCTCTATGCTCTCTCCTGTCTGATAGGACTCCTCTGTGCTCTCTCCTGTCTGCTAGGACTCCTCTGTGCTCTCTCCTGTCTGACTGTACTCCTCTGTGCTCTCTCCTGTCTGCTAGGACTCCTCTGTGCTCTCTGCTGTCTGATAGCACTCCTACGTGCTCTCTCCTGTCTGATAGTACTCCTCTGTGCTCTGTCCTGTCTGATAGCACTCCACTGTGCTCTCTTCTGTCTGATAGCACTCCTTTGTGCTCTCTCCTGTCTGATAGCACTCCTCTGTGCTCTCTCCTGACTGATAGCACTCCTCTGTGCTCTCTCCTGTCTGATAGCACTCCTTTGCGCTCTCTCCTGTCTGATAGCACTCCTCTGTGCTCTCTCTTGTCTGATAGCACTCCTTTGTGCTCTCTCCTGTCTGATAGCACTCCTTTGTGCTCTCTCCTGTCTGAGAGCACTCATCTGTGCTCTCCTGTCTGATAGTACTCATCTGTGCTCTATCCTGTCTGATAGCACTCCTCTGTGCTCTCTCCTGTCTTATAGCACTCCTCTGTGCTCTCTCCTGTCTGATAGCACTCCTCTATGCTCTCTCCTGTCTGATAGTAGTCCTCTGTGCTCTCTCCTGTCTGATAGTACTCCTCTGTGCTCTCTCCTGTCTGATAGTACTCTTCTGTGCTCTCTCCTGTCTGATAGTACTCATTTGTGCTCTCTCCTGTCTGATAGCACTCCTCTGTGCTCTCTCCTGTCTAATAGTACTCCTCTGTGCTCTCTCCTCACTGATAGGACTCCTCTGTGCTTTCTCCTGTCTGATAGTACTCCTCTGTGCTCTCTCCTGTCTTATAGCACTCCTCTGTGCTCTCTCCTGTCTGATAGGACTCCTCCGTGCTTTCTCCTGTCTGATAGTACTCTCCTGTGCTCTCTCCTGTCTGATAGCACTCCTCTATGCTCTCTCCTGTCTGATAGGACTCCTCTGTGCTCTCTCCTGTCTGCTAGGACTCCTCTGTGCTCTCTCCTGTCTGACAGTACTCCTCTGTGCTCTCTCCTGTCTGATAGGACTCCTCTGTGCTCTCTGCTGTTTGATAGCACTCCTCCGTGCTCTCTCCTGTCTGATAGTACTCCTCTGTGCTCTCTCCTGTCTGATAGCACTCCACTGTGCTCTCTTCTGTCTGATAGCACTCCTCTGTGCTCTCTCCTGTCTGATAGCACTCCTCTGTGCTCTCTCCTGACTGATAGCACTCCTCTGTGCTCTCTCCTGTCTGATAGCACTCCTTTGTGCTCTCTCCTGTCTGATAGCACTCCTCTGTGCTCTCTCCTGTCTGATAGCACTCCTCTGTGCTCTCTCCTGTCTGATAGCACTCCTCTGTGCTCTCTCCTGTCTGATAGTACTCATCTGTGCTCTATCCTGTCTGATAGCACTCCTCTATGCTCTCTCAGCGCAATCCACCATCTGTCACACTCCGCCCACGCCCACACTGATGTCACGTCATGGACCAGTGACAGAAGAGAAATAGGTGCACCAGGTCTGAGTTATGGAATTTGGCAGGGCAGTGGGGTCACAATCAATTGACATCCTTGTATGTTTAATGATTACATTATTTTCATGAGCTTAATCTGTACTGCACTGCATTCATAACAGAGGGAACAATGGGGGATAAATACAGGTTTTTATTTTGGGAGGTAGTAGGGAGGGACAGCAGTTCACTCTTAGACCCAGACAGCACAATGTCTTGGGCCAGCCCTGGATAGATAGATGGATAGATAAGGCGGACATTTCCCAGAAACAAGGTGGCACACAGAGGTATCTGTCCATTGTGAATAAAGGAAGCTTTCCCTGTAGACAATGTATAAATTGCGGATTGATGTGTAAGGGTAACAATTTTGTTGACCCTAGGAGTGGACAAACTTATCCTATTAAGTACTATCTAACGTGTAACAGTTCTTATGTGGTTTACGTGCTTTGGTGCCCATGTGGCCTCCTGTATGTGGGGGAGACCACTTGGGACCTGAAGACACGTTTAAACCAACACAGGTACACAATACGTAAAAAAAAGCTAGATTTGCCGGTATCGAGTCATTTTGCGACTTTTGGACACACAGAAAAGGAATTAAAATTTGTTATAGTCGATCATGTCCCTCCGCTTAAACGAGGTGGGGATCGACAAGCTGTCTTAAAGAAATTAGAGTTGAAATGGATTTTTAAACTTGGTTCATTGAAACCAGGGGGCTTGAACGTTGAGTTTAAGACCCCCCATAGGGTGGTTGCTCAATAATCCTCCAATATATGTAATTCGTGGTATTGAAACTTGGTGTTGCTATATCTTTTTGTGTTACCACTATATGTAACTATACTAATCTGCCCTTCTTTTGTTTTTTCTAGGTGGATCGGGGGAATTTTAGAACACTCATCTGATGATTTATTTATATATTTGTATAATTATCAATATAAGAAATAAAATATTTTATGTAGACTTTTACTTAATTGTTCATGAGTTGTTTGCATGTCCAACCAACGTAACAAAGGGGATGAGGCCTCGTAAGAATATCTATTCATTTTCGTTTTTTTATTTATTCATTTATTTATCTATTTATTTTTTTATTTTTTTATTTTTTTAAATTTTTTTCTTTATATTTTTTTAATTATTTTCCTTTTGTTTTTTTTGGTCTTTTTTATATACTTTGGTGCCCTCCTGCACAATTTCTATTTTTTTATTTTCATCATTATTATTTATTCATTTATTTTCTATTTTTTCTTTTTTTATCTTATCTAGTAGTAGATGGTCCCTTTATGTCCCTGGGAGTGAGTCTCTGAATGTGTTTGATGGACCGAGAGGGTCCTAGGGCTGCCAGCGATCCATGTTGCTGCATACATGTTCCCTCGCACTTGCGTGCGGGGGTTACATGACTGCGTGCACACTATGCGGCACTTGGCTCCGATTTTCGGGGCTAGGTGACGCATTGATTGTGCTGACAGCCTGTAAAAGAGTGAGTGATCTCTTTGAGTGAGGGACTGGGATACATCTCTACCACTGTACAGATCCCAAACAGGGACGAACTAGATTGTATATTTTAAAAAAATCTTTTTTTGTTAAGTTACCAGCACATTTATATAGATTACGGAGGCTTCATTCCCTCTTTCAAGATGGCGCTGTTGAGCTCATGGGGATGTGCGCATGCGTACTGTGACGCTGCGCCCGTCTCCTTGGGAACTGCAATGCCTTCAGTCGATTGGTTGAGTCACGTGGACAAACACTCATTGAACAGGTTACGCAGGCGCAGTCTGCATTACCCCACGCTAGCTACTGTAATGGCGTTGACTATGTGATTATCCGGTGAGTGTTTACTCCCCCCACCTTTTTAATCTTTATTATTTTCTACACATGGTTATCACTTGTCTAAATTAAATGCGATTAAGCATTTATCTTAATTTCTTTTGCACTGTACGATATATGTGTGTTTTTTACAATTATGTATACAATTTTGATATACTGTGTGATTAATTTTTTGTGGTTGAATATTTTATATGCACTTTGAGTATGCACTATGATGCACTTTATTCACTAATTGTTATTTACTCTTTTTGGTATCTGGTGTGATTGATACCCTTATATAAATGTGGTTAACACTATTGATATACTGCTTGAGAAAGGTCAGGTTGAGCTGACTGAAACGTCGCTGCTGTTTTGACACCTGTTATGGAATAAAATTTTCACTTTTTTGGAATTGGTGCTGTGGACAAGATCTCTTTTTGCTGTTTAGATGGATAGATAGATATGAGATAGATAGATATATAAATAGATAAATAGATAGATAGATATGAGATAGATAGATATGAGATAGATAGATACGAGATAGATAGATAGATAAATAGATAGATAGATATGAGATAGCTAGATAGATAGATATGAGATAGATAGATATGAGATAGAGAGATAGATATGATATAGATAGATAGATAGATATGATATATATATATATATATATATATATAACTGTAATAAGAAGCTGCAGATATTTCCATGTGAGAAGAAAAGATATGCCTATACTGGTTACTAGAAGAATTCATTTGTGGGGTTATATGAGGCACAATGATGACAACACATTTAACACTCCACTTATACAGGACCACTGTATTTTTATAGTTTTTTTTTACTTTGAAGCTTTTTCATTTCTTTCTTCCTATTTAACACATCAACCTTCCACGTACGTTATATATCTCACTGCTGTCTCCATGCCAATTTATTGGTAAATAGCACAAGCCTCCCTACATGCCGAAGGGTTCACAAAATACTCTTCTTCACAAAGAACAGGTTAAAAGGAAGTAGTAAAAGATAACAGCATTTATTGTGTGGGAATTTTGTAAAGACTGCAGAAGAAGGAGCCACGAGAGCTGCACATTACACCTAACCTTTTAAAATGGTTTGTTATCCTCTATCAAGGCCATACAAGCTGCTTATACCATCTCTTAAGAAGAAGGAATGTTCTGGATAAAATGTAGCAATGCTCCGCTTTCTGTACAAAATGACATCCATATAAAAGACTTCATTGCAAAGTTACCTGCATTGTGGACACACAACAAATACGCACCTACTTTATTACATCCAGTGATGGCTGGGACTAAAATGCTACATTCTTCTATTCAGCGCGTCTTGAATTTAAATGTCTTCCTTTTATTCTGACATATACGTGGGTTTAATGGCTCAAAGATGTTCGGTACTAAAGGTTGTTTGGGTGTTTACTTTTTAAGGATTTTTCTTTAGTTAATTCGAGGCACTACTTTCTATTAGGAAGCGTTCAGATGGTTATAATATGTCCTGTTATAAAGTCCATGATACCAGACCTGCTGTGCTTCTGCTGGACTGGACTTAGATTCCTAAATTCTGCTTCAGTAGAAATGCAGGAGGTTTGGCGATTACGGCCATAAAACAAAAAATGTTTCCCACCGGATCAGTTCCCCTCATGAACAGACACATTTTAGTGTTTTCAGTCCATGTGTGTTGTCCCAGCACCAAAGACTGTCCTGTGGGCCAAAGATTGCCTTAGGCATCCCTGCTGTCTATATGTTGGGCCCACTGGTCAATTGTCTGACCTGTTATAATGTGCTTTATTTTTATTTTATGTTATGTATTCATTTATGCTCTGTACCTTTAAGGGATTGTCAGGTGACCCTGACGCTCCAATGGGGGACCCCTAAACCTAGCCCTTATGTAGTGTAGGGGGGAGCAGCTGTTCAGTCTGGGTCTGAGTCTGGACCTGTTCAGTTGAGAGCTGCAGTATGGGGTGCAGTGCTGATACCGTGAGGAGAAGTCTAGGGAGAAGAAAACGACAAAATTCCACAGCCACGCAAAATCTCAGGAAAAGAGCCCTGGCGCTCAGGTGAATGTCAAAGCCTGGCAGTAAGCAAAGCTCTTAGGGGAAATCGCTTCTTCAGTCAGTAAAGTTAAAGGGGTACTCCGGAGGAAAACTTTTTTTTTTTAAATCAACTGGTGCCAGAAAGTTAAAGGGGTACTCCGCCCCTAGACATCTTATCCCCTATCCAAAGGATAGAGGATAAGATGTCAGATCGCCGGGGTCTCGCTGCTGGGGACCCCGGGGATCGCTGCTGCAGCACCCCGCTATCATTACTGTGCAGAGTGAGATCGCTCTGCACGTAATGATGGGCAATACAGGGGCCGGAGCATCGTTACGTCATGGCTCCGCCCCTTGTGACGTCACGACCCGCCCCCGTCATTACAAGTCTATGGGAGGGGGGCGTGGCGGTCGCCACGCCCCCTGCCATAGACTTGCATTAAGGGGACGGGCCGTGATGTCACGAGGGGCGGAGCCATGATGTCACGCTGCTCCGGCCCCTGTATCGCCCGTCATTACGCACAGAGCGAACTTGCTCTGTGCAGTAATGATGGCGGGGTGCCGGAAGCGGGATCGTGGCGATCTAACATGTTATCCCCTATCCTTTGGATAGGGGATAAGATGCCAGGGGCGGAGTACCCCTTTAAACAGATTTGTAAATTATTTATAATAAAAAAAAAATCTTAATCCTTCCATTACTTATTAGTGGCTGTATACTACAAAGGAAATTATTTTCTTTTCGAATTTCTTTTCTATCACGACCACAGTGCTCTCTGCTGACATCTCCGTCCATGTCAGGAACTGTCCAGAGCAGGAGAAAAACCCCATAGCAAACATATGCTGTTCTGGACAGTTCCTAAAATGGACAGAGGTGTCAGCAGAGAGCACTGGGGTCAGCAAGGCCTGTAGCTCCCCGTGTCCCACTCTGCCCATCCCCCTGCACCAGAGTCTGTACTGTTTGAGATCTGCTACCTCCAGCAAAAGTAAAGATAGTTATCTGTAACCTTGTATTGGTGCATTCATTACCCCGTGCCTGGCCCAGGAGAAGCTATCTAAACCTCGGACTGTGTAGGTCAACAGTGCCCTGGCGTCACAAACCGATCTATAGACCTTGCACCCAGTTACTAGGTAACTATACATGCAGATTTGAACGCTATCAAGTAACAGATACTGAAATTATTTTTGCATAACTTTTTCTGTGATACATATTTATACAACTTTTTATTTATTTTTTATACCGGAGGAAATATTAAAAAAAAATACAGAAAACGGAAATAAGTGTCTGTTTCTTCTAATTCTTTTAGTAAATAACATAAAAATATCACAATTTTTTTTCACTGTACCCCCTTTCCCTTATGGTCATTTGCATGGGAGGGAAGGGGGGGGCTACTAGTAGCTGTCATTTGGGCAAGTTTTTTTGTATTTATTTATTTTGCTTATTTCTGTATTTTTTCATGCTGCGTTCACATCACATATTATGCTCCCTATATGGTAATAAAACACCTTGGGGTGGGGCCATTTTAACATTAAATATATCTTTTTATTATGGAATTTTCCTATAGCTCTTAGCCCCAGATACAGGGAGGTTACAGCCCCCTGACACTCTCTGCAGAGCTCATCTGGTCCACTTAGACCCAGAAGCCTCTGTAGCCACCCAGCACCAAGTAATCAGATGATCGCCAGGATGGGAAAAGGAAAGCTTTATGGATTCTAGTGAGCTGCGTACACAGGGCACTATGTATACTGCAATCAGGAAGACAGGGACGGTAAAACACCTTCTCTATGTCACTGAGAGCGGGCTCTCCTCTTTATCAGTGGCATGATCCCATGATCCCCTTTCCACTGCTGACTCTGCAAGGACATTCAGGAACATCCTTGTAAAGTTAGTTGTAGCCTGTCTGGACATTATAGTCTATGGGTGTTCTGTAAATGGTTAAAATGTACCCGTATTATGGTTGCCTAGAAGAAGCTTTACAATCTTATTTCCAGAACCCAGGTCCTGTAATACAGGACGCCTGTAGTAAAGACCCTCTACAGTTCCCTCATTATTAGTCAAGTTGTCCGCTTTTGGCAATAACTCTTTGTTAGAAGGGTTACTCAACAAATAAGCTGATCATAGGGTATATCCCCCACTGCTAGAACCCACCAACAATTGACCGACTGTAATCTGCAAGAGGACTTGTTAACTAATGTTCCGATTCCATGCAGTGCCACCACAGGTGAAATCAGGTATTACATGAGGTCCATTGAAAGCAATAGGCTGTCTACCTAATGTTTGGACATGTTGGTTTCTCCAGAGCAAGAGCTTCCATTTGTCGCTGTTGTCTTTTTGAAAATAGGAAAATTAGGATCCCCTTCTTTTTACTCAAAATTCCATAGGTTTTGCCCTAGGATGCACCCACAAAAATACAAATTAAGATTTGTGTGGTAGCCCAGTAGAGAAGACGTGTGACTGAAATGGTAAAGGTTTGCTGGATTGTAACTTTTCTATTTTTAGTGTATCTGTATTTTTTTTTGTACTTTTCAGCCATTGTGTGAATACACTAAGTTTTAAAGTGTGCAAAGGGTTAATGGTGTACATGTAATTAGGGATGCACCGATATATCGGCGGCCGATACATATCGTCCGAAAATAGCTATTTCGGCAAAATGCCGAAACAACAAAAAATGTGCCGATAATGACCCACCTCCCCTGCCCGCCCATAGCACAAGTTACAAACACTGCCAGTGGCAGAGGCACTCGTGGGGGGTGCAGGGTTGGGGGGGGGGGTGGTTTGGGGCGCGCTCTCCGGGATAGGAATACTTCTTTTTATGTGCCCGGGCCGGCTCCCGTGTGTGGCTGCAGGTGGGGGCCGGCCAGAGCATATAAAAACTAATACTGTATACTAAAAACCAGGAGGCCACCAGCTGTTGTGAAACTACAACTCCCAGCATGCCCGGACCGGCAAAGTCTGTCCGGGCATGCTGGGAGTTGTAGTTTCACAACAGCTGGAGGCCCCCTGGCTTTTAGTATACAGTATTAGGTTTTATATGCTCTGGTCGGCCCCCGCCTGCAGCCACACACGGGAGCCGGCCCGGGCACATAAAAAGAAGTATTCCTATCCCGGACATCCCTGTGTCCCGAAAAATCTTTTCGGGACATAAGGATGTCCGCCGGTCACTCACCATTCCCCGGCGTCCTCCTGCGATCCTCCTTCGGTCCTTCGCTTCTCCGCCTCTATGGTCGTACGCACGGGACGTCACTGACGTCCCGTGCGTACAACCATAGAGACGCAGGAGGACCGCAGGATTGTCGCAGGAGAATGCGCACTGGCCGGGGCCTGGTAAGTGACCGCGTCATCTTCTTGAGTGTTCCGGTCACCGCTCCTCCGGTCCCGGCACCTACTGCTATGGTCCTTAGGCCATAGCAGTAGATGTGACCCCGGGCCGGAGGAGCGGTGACCGGATCACTGTGGGGGCAGCAGTACAGACATACAGCCTCCAGCCATACACTGTATATGGCTGGAAGCTGTATGTCTGTGGGGTGGGGGGAAGCTGCCTACTATTGTTGGGGAACTGCTGACCTAATGTGGGGGGGAGCTGCCTACAAATGTGGGGGGAGCTGCCTAATATTGTTGGGGTGGAGCTGCCTAATATTGTTGGGGGGAGCTGCCTAATATTGTGGGGGGGAGGTGCCTGATATTGTGGGGGGGAGCTGCCTGATATTGTGGGGGGGAGCTGCCTAATATTGTGGGAGGGGGAGCTGCCTAATATTGTTGGGGGGAGCTGCCTAATATTGTTGGGGGGGAGCTGCCTAATATTGTTGGGGGGAGCTGCCTAATATTGTTGGGGGGAGCTGCCTGATATTGTGGGGGGAGCTGCCTACGAATGTGGGGGGAGCTGCTTAATATTGTGGGGGAACTGCCTACTATTGTGGGGAACCTGCCTACTATTATGGGGGAGCTGCTGACCTAATGTGGGGGGGAGCTGCCTACAAATGTGGGGGGAGCTGCCTAATATTGTTGGGGGGAGCTGCCTAATATTGTGTGGGAACTGCCTACTATTGTTGGGGGGAGCTGCCTACTATTGTGGGGAACCTGCCTACTATTGTGGGGGAAATGCTGACCTAATGTGGGGGAGCTGCCTACTTTTGCGGGGGAGCTGCCTACTATTGTGGGGGAGCTGCCTACTATTGTGGGGGAGCTGCCTACTATTGTGGGGGAGCTGCCTACTAATGTGGGGGAACTCCAGACCTAATGTGGGGGAGCTGGCAATCTAATGTGGGGGAATCTAATCTAATCTAATGAGCGGAGCGCTGCATTTTACCAGAAGACGGGGAGAAGTAATTTTCGGTATCGGTATCGGTTTCGGCCGGACATTTTTTTTAATTTCGGTTTCGTTTCGGTTCTGAAATTTCCATTTCGGTGCACCTCTACATGTAGTGATTATTTCTGTACAGCTGACAAAGAATTTTGTTACATATGGACTTCTGACCAATTATTGCACAAGCCAGTCCTACCCCTAGCTTGGGCAAAGAGGTGGATCTAAGTTCGTTCTAGTTAGTTCTGGCCCTGCCATAGTCAGTTTCTAAGGAGGCCAACGTTTACTGGGCCTAGGTATTGCTAATGTCCTTCTACATATAGGCCACATATCACTAGTCCTGTCTGCAACTATGTAATTCCTGAGCCCTTTTCCAGCCCTGCTGTGAGGATAGTTCTATTTTATTCTATTATGTTTTTCTACCCCAAGAGGGATTTCTTCAAGAAAGGATAAAGCTGAACAAGGGCCTTGCTGTATTTCACTGGATCTTTGTGGTACTACAGTCGGACCAATGCTAGCCTGTCATTTAAGTTAGGGAAATTCTCTGCATAGGCTTCACCAAGTGTAGTGTCACTGATTACCAGCAGTGTAAATTAAGTGGAGTCCCTAGATTGCATTACACGATGGTCACCCCTTACATGGTTACACATGCTAAAGCACTAAGGATCTATTTCTGCAAAAGTATCTGCGAAAGTCGCATTCAGTAAAAGGGGCAGTGACTAAATTCTTCTCATGAATCCTAAATTGTTCTTCAACAAAGCTGTACTTTTCTAGCCATTTTTAATTATATTTATTGTTGATTGTGTGGTGTCCCGGTACCGTATTACATACGTTACCTTATGGTGAGGTCCCCAAAGTCAGAGTCCCTAGGAACAGTGGAGGTCCTCTTCCATAGTTAGCCCCTCGTCACCCCTCAGTTAGCTATAATTATTGTAAATATAAATGTAAAGGTGTATATTTAATATTCTTACCTTGTTTGCATCGCAGGACCTGCGGGTCATGTGACCGGGTTGCAGAACTCTATGGTTTTTGCTAAAGGACCTTTGGTGGTTTTGGACATGTGACCACCCACAATCCATTGTAACGGTGAGTGACAGCTGATTGGACCAATCCAAAACGGCCAGCCCCTGCCCATATAAGGGAGCTGCGCCATCTTGATCGCTCTCTTGGGTTACTGACTCTGGACGAGATAGGACCTCCGCAGCTTACAAGACAAATTACTAGGCCTAAGCTTTGCTGCCTAAGCCTGCGCTAGAGACAAATAGTTCATACAATTCCCCATTATCTCCGCAAGATCTCCGGACCTAATCAAACCCCTAAATCCGGCGGATCTATGCAAATACAATCCTCTAACGCTAAAGAGAACTTTCCAGTCAATCACTGTTGTGCTGTTTAAATAGACTTAGTTCAAATACAGAAAATCTTCAGTAAAGATTCTGCAAGTTTTAAGTTCAGCACTGCTGTGGACAATCTATTTATTTCACACTCACCTATCGCTCTTGGGAAGGGTGGCGATAGGCCCAGCATCAATACAGAGTTTTAACCCTCACCCTGGCATCACGAGTGACAAGGGTTAAGAGCGCCCTTTATAATACTGAACAGTAACACCACAACTACCCTACACCCCCACAAGGATTTATTCCCCAAGTTTACCACAAAGCCTTTTTGGCGTCTGAAGAACAGGATTCGGGTGTGTGCCTGCTGCTATTGCCACTAGTGAAACTGTACTCCCCCGAATATAACGGACTTTATTTATGTGCTGTAAACCGCATTATTGTGTACGAGAGCGGTGCGTGTGGTGCACGTTACAAGGGGGCCACGCGAAAAGTAAGTGGGGAGGTGAAAATGTATGCGCAGCAAGAATGTGTAAACTGCGAAATGAATACATGCTACGATCCTCTAGTCTGGTCAGCACAGAAAGAGTTAACCTGCTACCAGAGAAGCGCGCGAAAAAGTCCCGCGCTGCGCCACATCCCGCCCCTGGGCGTGGCTATCAAGTTGCTGTATCGCAGCTGAAAGGGAACTTGGAAACAGAGAAGTCGTTTCTGAGAGGACAGGAAGTCGGGGCTTTACCTATGACTTCCTTCCTGCCGGCCACCATTTTGGGGAAGCCCAATATAAAAGACACCACGCACAGCGACCTCTTCAGTCTGCACAAGGAGCCGGAGAGTACAGAGATGGAGGAGAGCAGCGTTCCACATGGTGAGAACGGTAAAATGGCGCCGGAACAGTGGAAAGTTGTGGCAGTCGCAGCCCAACTATTCCAAGAAATTGCCGGCTGTCTGCTGCGGTTGTCACTGCAATCTTCCCCCACTGCCTGATGACGACGATGACTGGCCGGACACACCTCCAGCAGAGAGCGCTGGGACACCTGGAGGTGCATCACTGGTGAGATTGTCCCCTCACCACAGAACTTGGGGCTCGTGGGCCGAAATCCTATCGGAGGAGTCTGCAGTGAGTACACCGCCAGAGGCGGCCTTTTCTTCCTCCTCCAGCCCTGAAGCTGAAATACCCCTATTCAGCTTGCCACGTGCACGACCGTGCTCACCAGATTTGCCCCAGTGGATTTTTGGGGACGAGCCGGGACTCATCGAGTATATGCACGCGGTTCTAAAACCCATACCTGGGAAGCCACTCCCACCAATTCCAACCGCACAAAGAGAAAGGGACCGTCAGGAAGCCGAGCTGGCTGAGTTGATGGACAAATTAAAGGCCCAACACAGAGAACTGTACGCCCCAAAGCATGTGCATTTGCCTCCTGAAGAAAGAATTCGTTATCAGGAGAATACTAAAGAGATGGAGGCACTCTACATCCGCAAGTGGGATCATCCCCGAGAAGGGGAGTAGCCTTTAGAACTACGAAGAGCAACTGTGGCCAAGTTCGACAAGGTCAGAGGTTATGGGACACTCCTAGATTGCCATACAGGGCAAGCCATCCTTGTAAACTGGCGAGCAGTACAGAGGCCATATCTTCACAAAAAGTTCTACTCTCTGGAGGTGGGCGAGATAGTGGAGTACACACCCGTCCAGAGCCTGCGTGGAGAATGGGCTGCAGCGGTCACAAGACCAACAGCCCCAACACAGCTTCCCTTCAAATACTTTCCGTCTACAGATTGGGAATCGGATCCCTTCAACTTGAGGCCGAAATGGTCTGCTCCTGATGCCTCCACCACCGTACTCAAGGAGGAGGAGCCTCTACAGCATCAGTCATCTTCTTCATACAGCAAAGTGTCAAGACCTGCTCAAGACCAAGAAAGTTGGCCCAAATTGCGGGCACCAAAGACCGTACCTAGACCCTCTCGGAGCAATGAGAGTTTGTCTGTTTCAGAGGTACCAACGTATGTACCTGGGCCCTCTCGGAGCAATGAGAGTTTGCCTCCTGCACAGGTACCAACCTATGTACCAAGGCCCTCTTCCGACGTGGAGAGTTTGCCTGCTTCCAGGGTACCGACGAAAGTGCTTTGGTCCACTCCTGATATGGAGATGAGGCTAAGACCTTATGCACCAACCTTGATCCCCACCAGTAAACCTCTGGTCATTTTGAATCCTACTGTTGCCCATTCTACTCTCACCAATGTGGTGTGGGAGAGTTACATTAATTCCTCGCCTGTTCCAGATGTTGGAAGTTATAGGGGAACTACAAGAGGCACAAGAAGAGTTCGGAGGAATATTTTCTGAAGGACTGTAAAGTAATGTCTATTGCTTTTCTTTGCTAACTACTTTTGTTTTTCAGTAACCAAGTTCAAGAAACTGTGCCTAGCAGGACTATGCTAAGACTGTTCCAGTTCTAAGTTCAGCAACGTAACCATTAAGCTTTGTGCCTGACCATCAGGTCAAGAGACTCCTAGCCAGTAGGAGATTCGTAAGTTTTGTGTCCGGTTGATTTGTGGCAGCCGTGAAATATAGACTCCTTGTGTAGGTGGACTGCAGATCCTTACATGCCAGTTTTGTGTACATATCCCTATATTCATAGGACTTTCTTGCTAAAAATTGCACTTATCAGGTGCATGCGCCTGAACCTTGTTGGAGTGTTAAGAAATATGTCAGCTTGTAAAGTAAAGATGTATATGGTTCTTGTACACAGAAAAAGATAGCTTTGTGTCTGTGTACATAAAAAGTAAGTGTTGTACACAGAAAATGCCCGCTAGATGCACGTGTACACTAAAAACAAAAAACGTAAATAATTCTTGTATACATGTACATACAAATATATAAAGATACTAAAAAGGTGTTTTAGTAGTTACTAAATAGGTGACTCTCCCGACTCCTCCGAGAGTAGAATTCCAGTCGCCAATCGCTAGCACCTGTCTCAACAAAAATAACAGGGTAAACTACCCTTAAGATATCAATATTCACATTTGGTACCTGCACACATAGTACCTCAAATAGCTCACTTAAATGTACTACTTCAGCCTTCTTCAGTACATACACAAAAATAAAAATATAACTCACATTCAAGAAACACTTAGGAATAGTAGCCTATTGATATCCAATTCCTGCCACTGTTAGGTACACTAAATTTCTCTTCTCTTTATTACGTGTGTGAGATGATCTACCTGGCCAGTAGATGCTCTTGTGAGCTTAAAATTAAACATGTATTTCTAAAGGTAACCTAGGTAGGTTATACTGTTGTGTTATAGGGGTAAGTAGCGTGTAGCCGATAGACCCTAGTAGCTAACCTTATTGGTAGAGAGCCTCAGGCAAGCCAATATACCCTTTTTTGTGTACTAACAGGTGACTCATCGTGGCAAAACAAAAATAAATGTGGTGAGATTTCAAAAATGTTTTAGTCAGCTTGAAACTAAAGGTATAGAGAGCTGTATTAATGTCTAGTTAGCCTCATAAATGAGTAGAGAGCTATAAAAATGTCCAAGGAGCTAGAAACTAAAGGTTAGATACCTTCATTAATGTCTAGCAAGCTTCAAAATGTATAGTAAGCTTCATAATGTCTAGATAGCTTTATAATGCTTAGATAGCCTCATAATTGTCTAGTAAAAATGCTAGTCAGACTATCGAGAGGATTTAAAGGTGTCTAATGTTTACTCAGATTTTTGTCAGGATGTGTATTTTAGTTAGCAATCCTGTCCTAGTCCCTCTGCCTTAGGGGACAGGCATCGGGGTCGACTTGTTTTAAGTAAGGGGGTTTGTGGTGTCCCGGTACCATATTACATACGTTACCTTGTGGTGAGGTCCCCAAAGTCAGAGTCCCTAGGAACAGTGGGGGTCCTCTTCCGTAGTTAGCCCCTCGTCACCCTTCAGTTAGCTATAATTAATGTATATATAAATGTAAAGATGTATATTTATGTTCTTACCTGCGGGTCATGTGACCGGGTTGCAGAACTCTATGGTTTTTGCTAAAGGACCTTTGGTGGTTTTGGACATGTGATCACCCATAATCCATTGTAACGGTGAGTGACAGCTGATTGGACCAATCCAAAATGGCCAGCCCCTGCCCATATAAGGGAGCTGCGCCATCTGGATGAGGTAGGACCTCCGCAGCTTACAAGACAAATTACTAGGCCTAAGCCTGCGCTAGAGACGGATAGTTCATACAATTCCCCGCTATCTCCGCAAGATCTCCGGACCTAATCAAACCCCTAAATCCGGCGGATCTATGCAAACACAATCCTCTAAAGCTAAAGAGAACTTTCCATTCCTAAGCATCTGTCAATCACTGCTGTGCTGTTTAAATAGACTCTGTTGTCTGGACTGTTACCGTTATTGCAAATACAGAAAATCTTCAGTAAAGATTCTGCAAGTTTTAAGTTCAGCACTGCTGTGGACAATCTATTTATTTCACACTCACCTATCGCTCATGGGAAGGGTGGCGATAGGCCCAGCATCAATACAGAGTTTTAACCCCCACCCTGGCGTCACGAGTGACAAGGGTTAACAGCGCCTTTTATAATACTGAACAGCAACACCCCAACTACCCTACACCCCCACAAGGCTTTATTCCCCAAGTTTACCACAATTGTAACATGAGTTTCTTAACATTTCAAGTTGCGCAGAACCCAAGCTTCAGAGGCCTCCTGGGCTTTGCGTGTGGGGACAGCTTTCATACCATTCAGGTTAACACCACTCGGCTACATGACATGTATTAAGATTCCCATTGACATCACATTTGCATTAAGTAAAATTGCTTGCTATTGCTATCTGTCAGCAGAGAAGGGCTGAGGCACTCTAGGACAAAAAACTGTCCCATCCATTCGGCTGACTGGTGGCTGCCCACACACCTTACAGTATATGTGAGGGAAACAAAGAATTGGTCGGATTACAATCTAAATTGTCAAAATTGATGGAATCGACCAAAATAAATCATCCTTCAAAATGTAAAGAAGGTGCATTTTGGAGTGAGAAAGTAAAATTGAGACAGTAAAATTGCAAAAAAAAAATGTTATATACATTTTGTAAAGAGATTTACATGAGTAAAAATGTTACATAAAGAACAGGACTGAATGACCTGTCTAAGCAGCTGCAGAATTTCAGGATTCCCCCAGCTGCCCAGTCCCTGCTATCTACAAGCTGCCAGCTGTACTTGACAGCCATCTGGGTCTCTTAGTATAAAGTAAACCCATATTAGATATTCAGATGTTCTATTCAAAGATGGCTGATAGGAACAACAATTTTGAATATCTTCAAATTTCTAATTTTAGTGAATTTATGTGAATTTACCCCTAAGGGTATGTTCACACTGAGGAATTGGAGATGAATTTCCACGAGTAATTCTGCTCGCTTTTTCCTCTCGAAAGCGTGGAATTTCCGCATGAAAAAAAGAGGAGTATTTATGAATACAAAAAAAATACATATATTACGCCCACTCTCCACCCACTTTTTATTCAGCAGCCATTTTGAGATTCTCATTTCTGATTCTGTAACTGTATTCAGAGTCTGTGAATAATCTCTATCTGAGAAAAACGCAAAATTTTCACCAAAAATGAGTGGAAACGCCCCTGAAAATCAGTCTGTGGAAATGGCCGCTGGAACTCCTCCCACTCTTGATACTCCTCCTCTTCTCCTCCTCCTCATGAAACCTGCGATTTCCGCACGAATTCCGCAAGAAATTGCTGCTAATTCTGAGCGGAAAGAAAAGTATTTTGGGGTGGAAATCTTCAGCGTGATTTCCGCCCCAATTCCTCAGTGTGAACAATTCCTCAGTGTGAACATTTCATACCAGCTTAATATGGGCATATTTTTGGGAGTGGGGGCAAGTCCTATCCCAACCATGAGACTATTGGCCATGAAGGAGAACTCCCGTCATTGGTCCCAGTGTTCTTCTGGCTTTTGGTGCCCAATATGTTACACTGCAGCTTAATGCCAGCCGCAGCGATGTCCCACCTTGGCCAGTGATAGGCTGAGCGGCGGTGTGATGTAACGGGCTCAGGCCCAATACATGACACTGCCCATCACGCAGCCTATCATTGGCCAAGTCAGGACATTGTTGCAGCCGGTAATTTAGCTGAGTGCAGTGTAACATATTGGTCGCCAAAAGCCGAAGAACAGGGATGAGAGCGGGAAATCAATTTTAGTGGCGGGAGTGGCTGAAGGTAAGTAAAGGTTTATAATTTAGTTGCAGCAACCCTGGAATAATGGTTCTGTCTTAGTTCCCCTTTAACTGACAGCATCATAAACCCTTATGATGCTTTCAGTTTGGGTTATTAAAACCCCCGATGGACCAGAGTTTGTGGCCATAATGCAAACGCAGTTTTTCCTTTATCTGGGGAAACAATTTATCTCACTGCCATAGTATTGTATCTAAATACAGATGAAACACCCCCGTCATGTGGGCAGTGGCACTACATCATGGTACCAGAGCACAACCACACACTGTGGCTCTCACACATGCCTGGCACCCCTCAGCAATGGGTGGGTGCAATCCTGACAAAAGTGTATGTGAGCAGTGATGCATACACTATATGCATCGTCACTCACTGTGCTTTCACCAGCCCAGCGAACGTGAAGTGAGCAGCAATGCATACGGTGTAAAAACTGGCATCAACAAAAATAAGTGAAAACCTAGTCTAAATGGGTTAAAGCAGGCATGTGCTACAAAAAGACAAGCACAATTGGGCAATAGGTTTGGGGTACAGCTGTGGGAGTAAATAGAAATACAAAGTGAAGCACACAAACAATATCATAAAGAAGGCATTGAGGGTTACAAGGGTTAACAAACTTTCCGGGTTACTTCTAGTAGGTGATGGTCCACCAACTGTTTGTTGCCAGTATCTTCATTTTTTAGACTCTTCAGATTGAAGATAATGCACGTGAACGCGTACAATTCAATTAGGCCCCTGAGTCCACAGGAAAAGTAACATAGTAACATAGTTCATAAGGTTGAAAAAACACCAGAGTCCATCAAGTTCAACCTATATCCCTAATGAGACCCTACTGAGTTGATCCAGAGGAAGGCAAAAAAAAAACTCATACTAGAGGTAAAAATTTCTTCCCGACTCCAAATATGGCATCAGAATAAATCCCTGGATCAACCTTCTGTCCCTATAGATCTAGAATCCATTGTTCTCCAAAAATGCATCCAGACCCCTTTTAAATTCTCACTGCTGTTACAGTAAAGAACAGTGCTGGTGTAGAAACCTTCTTTCCTAAGTCCTTTTCCACGTCAGTTGTCCCAAGTGTTCTCCCATGTAATACATAATCCCAGCCCGGATTTTTCCTCCCCATATGCATTACCTTACATTTATCAGTGTTGAACCTCGTCTGCCACTTCCCAGCCCAAACCTCCAACCTATCCAGATCCATTTTTAACAGTGCACTGTCCTCTATTGTGTTTACCACTTTACAGAGTTTAGTATCATCTGCAAAGATTGCTACTTTACTATTCAACCCCTCTACAAGGTGTCATTAATAAATATATTAAATAGAACAGGACCCAAGACAGACCCCTGTGGTCCTCATTAGTAACAGTCACCCAATCAGAATAAGTATCATTAATAACCACCCTCTGTTTCCTATCACTGAGCCAGTTACTTACCCACTTACACACATTCTCCCCCAGTCCAATCCTTCTCATTTTAAGCACCAACCGTTTATGTGGCACTGTATCAAATGGTTTGGAAAAATCCAGATATACGACATCCAGCAATTGCCCCTGGTCCAGTCAGGAGCTCACCTCCTCATAAAAGCTGATCAGGTTTGTTTGACAGGACCGATCCCTCATAAAGCCATGCTGATATGGGGTCATACATTTATTTTTTACCAAGATACTCCAAAATAGCATCTCTTAGAAAACCCTCAAACAATTTGCATACAACTGAGGTTAAACTAACAGGCCTATAATTCCCAGGGTCACCTTTTGACCCCTTTATAAATATTGGCACCACATTTGTCATGCCCAAGTCCTGGGGAACAGTCCTTGTTACTACAGAGTCTCTGAATATTAAAAATAGGGGTCTGTCTATCACATTACTTAATTCCTTTAGAACACGGGGGTGAATGCCATCTGGACCTGTCGATTTGTCTATTTTGATTTTTTGTAGGCGGCACTTTACTTTTTCCTGGGTTAGACAGGTGACCTGTACTTCTTCCTGGGTTAGACAGGTGACCTGTACTGGGGAGTTTACCTTATCTCGCTGTATTTCACCTGGCATTTCATTTTCCTCTGTGAATACAGTGGAGAAGAATTTGTTTATTATTTTGCTTTTTCCTGATCCCTGTTTATAATTTCTTCTTCATCACTTTTAAAGTGAGAATGACTTTCTATCTTCACCCACCTGGTTCTTCCTGAAAATGAAGGTAGAGAGATATATATCCTGCTTTGGACATCAAGACAAAAGAACAAGAGACACGGGTCAGCACTCCGTGCCAGGAAGCCACTGCTCGCTGTACAACAGCAAACATCCTGCAAAGGTTTACAATCCCCTGATGTAACTTCAGACCGTCCCAAAGAAAGAAAAACACAACTCTGACTCTGATGGATCTCAAATATTACCGTGACATCTGGAGGGGAAGGGGGTAGTGCAGAAAAGACATACGGTACACTAAGTAAATAATAAGTTCAGCCCTATTATAAAATATTGGCATTGTTATCAGGCATAGGGGAAAAAGGTAGTCTAGGGCATTATCACCAATACTGAACTACGGCAGAGAAAGAGTTATTGTAAGAACTGTGGTAGTTTGGAGCAGTATTGTCTGAATCCCTGCTTGATTAGGGCAGGGAGAAGGTTTATATAAGGATCCAGGCCAGCTTAGGGCAGTCATGTTATTCATTTTTAGGGCGTAAAAGGGTTATTGCTACACACGGAGAGCCACGTGGTTTTACTCAGCTTCGCTTAGCTATAGCTTAATCATAACATATTTCTCTTTATGATCATAGACATGTGCGCAGGGAGGGGATAGAGCGGGCTGTGCAGCTGTATCTGTTAGCCACTCAGTTCTCACTATGATCACAGAGATGAGTGCAGGGATGAGATAGAGAGAACTGTGCAGATGTAATTATAAGCCACACAGTGTTCTCTATGATTTCAGAGATGAGCAGGGCCAGACATAGGACATAGGGCCATCCGACTGCCTTTAACCCTTTTTTTTTCTTAAAGTTTGAGTCTTTGGTTTAAATGATTTTTATTGGTGTTTGAGAAAATTTTACAACAAGAAATGTTGGCCAAAGAAAACAAAACACGGCCAAAAGAACATGACAAAACAATCTATCGTATCCGTATAGAATTAGAATCGAACAAACACTCTATCTATATAATTGAATAAAAAAATTATAAGGATATTGTATAGTCATATCCGGTTAAATTATATAAATTAGTTTGAGTAAAAGAATTAAAGTTGCATATAATCATAATCACTAAGTATTATATAATCATACTTATGATGCATCAGCAATTGGTCTATTATTATGAATCCGGATCTTGTGGTCCTCCCCTCTCTCATCTCGTCATGAGTCTTTGGCCACTCTGCCCCGCCTCTGGCCTTGGAGGAGGGGTGGGGGGGGGGGGGTTGTCAGAGAGCACTTTGGGGTCTGGGTGATGGCAAAGGAGCCAGGAAGAGGACTTAAGGGTCTGAGGGGAGGGAGGTCAGAGGAACCTAAAGCAGGACTTTGGGTTTGTGGGAAGGGGGACAGAGGAGCCTAGGCAGGACTTTCTGGTCTGGGGAGGAGGGCGGTGACAGAGGAACCTGGAGCAGGACTTTAAGTCTGTGGGGAGGGAGTCTGGAAATACCTTAGGGTTTGCCACAATATCAGAGAATTTATTTTTGGTGTATATAGTAGTATATAGCAGTGTATACGGATACTGGAAGCCTGTGCTAGCATTTCTCCTGCGGTGTATATAGTAGTATATAGCAGTGTATACGGATACTGGAAGCCTGTGCTAGCATTTCTTCTGTGGTGTTGTTATCAGTGTGTGAAGAGTGGGAGAAGAGGGTTGCATTGACAATCCAACACAATGGGCAGCACATTGAACACATTTTATAAGTGGTCAGAAACTTGTAAATAACTCATGAAAGAATAAAGTTACGTTAAAACCAAGCACATCATTGTTTTTCTTGTGAAATTCCCAATAAGTTTGATGTGTCACATGACCCTCTTCCTATTGAAAAAACAAAAGTTGGATTCAAAATGTCCGACTTCAAAATGGCCGCCATGGTCACCACCCATCTTGAAAAATTTCCCCCCTCACATATACTAATGTGCCACAAACAAGAAGTTAATATCACCAACCATTCCCATTTTATTAAGGTGCATCCATATAAATGGCCCACCCTGTAGGTTTGCAACATCTGGAGGGACACAGTTTGGAAACCACTGATCATGCCCAACATATTTACTTCTTATGTAAAATTACTTTGACAAATGATCACCCCTCTCTGGGGAAATATGCCACAGCTCAAACTTGTAGCGGGAAACTCACTGTAAATCCCCGCTCATGTGAATGTACCCTTTACATTCACATGGGGGGGGGGGGCAAACCTCCAGCTGTTGCAAAAGTACAACTCTCAGGATGCCCTTTGGCTGTCCGTGCATGCTGAGTTGTAGTTTGCAACAGCTGGAGGCACACTGGTTACGAAACACTGAGTTAAGTAACAAACCATGCACGGACAGCCAAAGGGCATGCTGAGAGTTGTACTTTTGCAACAGCTGGAGGCACACTACTACGTTGCCCAGCATGCCCTTTGGCTGTTTGTGTATGCTGGTTGTTGCAGTTATGCTCCGTGCATATTTCAGTCTGTGTTGCTACGGTATCAGTGAGGCTATCCTGCAGCTTTCAGTCTGTGCAGCTTTCTGTGATAATCTGTGGAACTTTTACTTTCTGTGCAGCTGTCAATCAAGCTCAGTGCAGCCAGGAGCACTTCCAGAGTTTGGACTCCTGCCAGGCTGAGAGGAGACCAAACTCACTGTATTAATTGTGGCAGGGAACAGAACAGAGCCACCTAGTGGCTGTTTTTTCTATTACATTTTAAACATATTTATGTTGATAATTTTAAATGCAAGTGAATGGAAAAGTGTCTGCTAATTAGACAAGGAACACTATATTAAAGGGGTACTCCACCCCTAGACATCTTATCCCCTATCCAAAGGATAGGGGATAAGATGTCAGATGTCAGATGTCAGCACCCCGCTATCATTACTGCGCAGAGCGAGATCGCTCTGCACGTAATGACAGTCAATACAGGGGCCGGAGCATCGTTACGTCACGGCTCCGCCCCTCGTGATGTCACGGCCCGCCCCCGTCAATACAAGTCTATGGGAGGGGGCGTGGCGGTCGCCACGCCCCCTGCCATAGACTTGCATTAAGGGGACGGGCCGTGATGTCATAAGGGGCGGAGCCATGACGTCACGCTGCTCCGTCCCCTGTATCGCCCGTCATTACGCACAGAGCGAACTCGCTCTGTGCAGTAATGATGGCGGGGTGCCGCAGCGGCGATCCCCGGGGTCCCCAGCAGCGTGACCGCGGCGATCTAACATCTTATCTCCTATCCTTTGGATAGGGGATAAGATGCCAGGGGTGGAGTACCCCTTTAAAAGTTTTATTTGGTGACAGGTACTCACTTTTGGAAAAGTTCATCTGAACTTACATCTTAAATGAAAATTTTCAAACGATGCTGTACAGATATAACATTTTGTATTTTTATTTATGTATTTATTTTTTCTAATTAGACACTTTGTATCATCTGTAAGATGTGAAATCAATCTGTCCAGAAAATATCGTCTTCATAATTATTATTAGTAGTAGTGAGGGTTTCGTATTTCACGGGGGTATGGGGGAGCACTCCGATCTTTTGAGGCCCCTGTACAGGCTCAATGCAATTTTCTTTATTTATAAGTCAACAGACATGGACAATGCACAAAGTGACTCGTTTCGGCCGCTGTACGCGGCCGAAACGCGTCACTTTGTACATTGTCCATGTCTGTTGACTTATAAATAAAGAAAATTGCATCGGGCCTGCGGTGGACTTCTATTCTCATTGTTGTGGATCTCTAAAGAGGGATTGGAGTATCCCTGTCTGAGATGCAGAGGAGGCAAGCGAGTGAGCTGAAAATCGTTTTGCTTGTGAACTTTTTTTATTTTTTTTTTATTTATTTATAATTCAAATATAATTTTAATTTGCCTCATTAGCCATTTTGTATCATCTAGAAGATGTAAAATCCATCTGTCCAGAAATGATTATTATGATTATTATTATTAATAAGCAGTAGTGATCGTCTCATATTTCATGGGGGAGTGAGGGGCTCCCCGGCCCTCTGAGGCCCCCTGTCCCTTGATTTCCTATGACCTCACCGGCTCGCTCGCCACTTGTGGCTTGATAAATGCTCAGTTAACAGAACAGCATGCTGATGCATCTCAATGCCATTCAATGTAACATATTTTCTAACTCTTCTGCCCTATTCAGCATTTGACCCCAACGATAGGGGATTACAGCATTAATTCTCTGCACAGTGCACATTCTTCACAGACTTTCACTAAATACTGTAAGCCAGCTGTGGAGCAATAGAAAAAGTGAAAGCGTACCGTCTGGTCCTAAGCTGTGCGTACACAAGGTCGCCATCCAATTGGAAAGGAAGCTGAATTTTAAAAAAGAAAGAGGTTTGACAAAATTTTAATCCTTGTCATTTTCATTTCTCGTACCCGGTGGATTTGGGTGATTTTATTTACACTGTCAGCTTGAGCCTAGGGATTGAGAATGAAGCTTTTATGGAGATTATTAAAAGTACATACAGTATGTAGGTAGGGCGAGCAACTGGAAACATGCATGCCAGCCTCCCCCCAACCTCCTCCCCCGCCTTCCCGTTCCTGGTGCTGCACCTGCAAGACATATTGCCTGCACATCCTATGTGTGATCTCGTGCCGCATCAAGACAAAAAGGGTTAAAAAAAAAGAAAAAGAGCAGCATGCAAGTCAACCTCTTATGCCATATACCAGATATAGACGCCTACAAACAAAAATAGGGTACGGCGACCTTGTAAATAGCGCTAGGTGAGAAGAGGCATTGACAGCTTCTGAATACAGATTACTGATTTATTATGATCATTAATCCTTTATTATTATTTTTGCTTTTACTTTAATAAAATTAAAAAAATCATAAATCTGAAAATCATAACACAATAATAAACACCCGGGGCTTGTGGTGCACAGACTGAGGATGGCACAGGAGCTGCACAAGTTTGCAGTTAACCCCTTAAAGGAGTGAACCCAGTGGTGAACAACTTATCCCCTATCCTAAGGATAGGGGATAAGTTGCAGATCGCGGGGGGTCCGACCGCTGGGGCCCCCCGAGATCTCCTGTACCGGGCCCCGACAGCCCGCGCGAAGGTGGCGTGTCGACCCCGCACGAAGCGGCGGCCGACACGCCCCCTCAATACAACTCTATGGCAGAGCCGAAGCGCTGCCTTCGGCAATCTCCAGCTCTGCCATAGAGGTGTATTGAGGGGGCGTGTCGGCCGCCGCTTCGTGCAGAGGTCGACACCCGCTATCAGGCCGGAGAGCCGGGGCCCTGTACAGAGAGATCGCAGGGGGCCCCAGCGGTCGGACCCCCCGCGATCTCAAACTTATCCCCTATCCTTAGGATAGGGGATAAGTTTTTCACCACTGGACTACCCCTTTAAGGACCAAGACAACTGATTTTTTTTTTAATTCATTTATTTGTTTGTTTTTCTTACTTTGTGACATGAATTTTCTAACGATATATTTTTCTTTTTGTAATCATTTTAAAATCCTTATAATTATAAATGTATTTTTAATCATTTTTAAATCTCATGGGGGTAGATTTGCAATTTGTACCAAAAACGGTCTTATCTAATATATATTATCATTTAGAAAGGGTTTTAGACACTTTTTGCACTTTTGTCTGAGAAAAGGGTGTGGCTTATCAGAAAAGAGGTGTGGCTTGGCATAAAGAGGGCAAGATACCTAAATGTACCAAAAAATGTGCCAAATTCTCTGTCCGTGTCAGGAACTGTCCAGAGCAGCATAGGTTTGCTATGGGGATCTTCTCCTGCTATGGACGGTTCCTGATACGGGCATCAGGTGTCAGCAAAGAGCACTGTGGACAACACAAAAAAGAAATAAAAAAAGAAAAGAATTTCCTCTGTAGCATACAGCTGCTAATATGTACTGGAAGAGTAACGATTTTTTAATAGAAGTAATTTACAAATCTGTTTAACTTTCTGGCACCAGTTGATTTAAAAAAAAAGGTTTTCCACCAGAGTACCCCTTTATTGTGGCTTGAAAGTTTAATGTTAAATGTCATAGGAATGCCCTATGTCGTTAAAGCGCAACTGTCATGACATTTTGGTGCAATAACCTGCACACAGCCTTTGTACTGTGTGCAGGTGGTGGGTATAAAAATGTTTTTACCTGAAATTTGGAGACTTTCATGACTGCAAAAAAGGCTTTTATTCAAAGCCACTGATGGTCGGATAGGCGTGGCGTGAGGTACGCGATGCCCCGCCGCCGCCGCCCCCACCCCCACGCCTACCCCACATGTCTGCGCTGAGACCTCTGTGTGATTGACACACAGGTCCCAGCGCATGCGTCCTTCAGCTAATCTAACCTGCGTGCTGCTGTGTGTCATCCGCCGCCGTCTTCCTTCTCAGTGCGCCTGCGCAGTGCTAGGTGCAGAGAGCGTGCTTCCTCTCTGCACCTAGTATCGAGAACTAACCTGATTGCGCGCTGAGGAGGAAGACAGCGGCGGGAGCGAGCACTTGCTGGATGACACACAGCAGCACACAGGTTAGATTAGCTGAAGGGCGTCTGCTCTGGGACCTGTGTGTCAATCACACAGAGGTCCCAGCGCAGACATATGGGGTAGGCGTGTGGGTGGGCGTGGCGGCGGCGGGGCATCGCGTACCTCGCGCCACGCCTATCCGACCATCAGTGGCTTTGAATAAAAGCCTTTTTTGCAGTCATGAAAGCCGCCAAAGTTTAGGTAAAAACATTGTTATACCCACCACCTGCATACAGTACAAAGGCTGTGTGCAGGTTATTGCACCAAAATGTCATGACAGTTGCGCTTTAACTAAGCCATCTTTAATTTGGCTTAGTGTATTTGCACAACATTGGCACATTAAAAACACACCTCTTTTATGCAAAATAACACCCACTTTTTACTAAACCCCACTCCCCCCAGTCAGACAGAGTGCAAAACTCTATTCTTTTTGTCTCAGTTGTTTTCTGTTTAACAGGTTATTCTCCAAAATTCAGGCACACGTTTTATTTATTCCTCTATTGTTATTCTTTGTGTGTGAGTTGCCTTATAGGGGTACTCCCCTGGAATTTTATTTTTTTTTTTAATCAACTGGTGCCAGAAAGTTAAACAGATTTGTAAATTACTTCTATATAAAAATCTTAATCCTTCCAGTACTTATCAGCTGTTGTATACTCCAGAGGAAGTTCTTTTCTTTTTGGATTTCCTTTCTGTCTGACCACAGTGCTCTCTGCTGACACCTTTGTCCATGTCAGAAACTGTCCAGTGCAGGAGAGGTTTGTTATGGGGATTTGCTCCTACTCTGGACAGTTCCTGACATGGACAGAGGTGTCAGCAGAGAGCACTGTGGTCAGACAGAAAGAAAATTCAAAAAGAAAAGAACTTCCTGTGGAGCATATAGCAGCTTAAAAATACTAGAAGGATTAAGATTTTTAAACAGAAGTAATTTACAAATCTGCACCTCCGATGCTTAAAGGGATATTTCAGTTCCAATTTTTTTTATTTGACTATGTTACAGGGGCTGTAAAGTTAGTGTAGTTCAATATAGTGTCTATACCTGTGTGTGACGGTTTTCTCACAATTTTTCTGTGATTTTCACCCCAATATTTATTTTTACCAGCATACAAAATTACTGTTGTCTCTGATTTTTCCCAGGTTGCAATGCGGCCAAGACCTGACTCACTAGTCAGCTGATGACAGTGAGCCTGTCTGCTTCAATGGGTGGAGCGATCACATGGTGGGAGAGAGAGATCAATCTGCAACTAATGCAACAGCTGTAGGCACCCTGATTGAAAACCACAGGTCTTTGAATGGATGCATCTCATTTATGTTTCAATGGGTGGGGTGGCTGATATGTGGGAGGGAGGAAATGAAATTATAGGATTTTTAGGCAAAAAAAGAAAACTCAAAAAGGAAATACCAGTTCACAAAAAGCTAGCCACAGTGTTATGGTAATCTCACAAAATAGCCATTATCCCCAAGACAAGCGCAGATCCTTCCTAAGCATGTCCATTACTGTCTGCCAGGTACATACTAAAATCACCTTATGGTGGATAACCCCTCTAACAAAAAAAAAAAAAAGAGAGAAACAATGAGTGGTCTTTATGTTTGTCACAACTTAGGCTTTGCCTTCAATGTGCTGGAAAAAACACTGCTCTCCATCAAATACAATCAGGAATTCTTATATGATTATTTCCTTCCTCTCACCCTCTTGAGAGCAGGATGAGATCAATACACTTGAGATACTGAGACACTGATAATACAGTAGATTCACTGAGTGTCATTGCTCATAGCATGAAACTACTGAATCTAAGCAGCATCATTACAACTTGTAGAGAAGACATCCATCCCGATGCAATCTCCAAATATCCTGTATATTCGCAGTTTCCTACCCCAGCCCCATCCCACACCTGTTTCTTTGTCTTTAGTGGTTCATTATAAAGGGTTGCTTACAATGTAGCTGCTCAGCTATGCATGGTAACTACGGTTGGACACCCATTTATTAGCAACTATTAGCACCATAGAATGACATTGCCGTCAGCCATGTTCATTGCCGTCAGCCATGGCTGTTGTCAATGAAACTACGTCAGTGTGCTCCTTTGACTACATTCTCAAAATCTTGGATCATGGTTCTATCTTTCATTTCCCATTTTTATATTAGCTTTTCTGTTTTCTGCTTATAACTTATCATATCTACATCCACTATGGCTGGATATTGCCCATTTATCAAACAAGCCAATTTTAATGGGGTATTCCGCTGCTTAGCGTTAGAACAAACTGTTGCAAATGCTGGGGCCGGCGCTGGGAGCTCGTGATGTCATAACCCTGCCCCATCATGACACACATCTGCCCCATCTTTCATGGCCAAAGTAATTTATATTGTACTCCGAAATATTATTGCAGAATTGTCTCATGGAAAGAACCATTCTTATACAATAGCATCCAGGAACAATATAAGCATTATGCAAATTAAACTTACTGATGTCTTCATTGATAGTCAACACTTGAGCCCATTGAGCCCGGTGATGAACCCTCAACTTTAGTGTCATGGGCCCATAATTGTCTTCCTGTGTTAGATGAAGACTTATGTTTCCAATGTAATGGTTAGTGTTGTTGATGATAAATTAAGCCTGTTATGGTTAGTTTCTTAAAGGGGTACTCTGTTGCTCAGCGTTTGGAACAAACTGTTCCGAGTGCTGGAGCCGGTGCTGGGAGCTTCTGATGTCAATACCCTGCACCATCATGACATCACGCCCTGCCTCCTCAATGCAAGTCTATGGGAGGGGGCATGAGTAACTAACCACACTAACCATTACATTGGAAACATAAGTCTTCAGCTAACACAGGAAGACAATTATGGGCCCATGACACTAAAGTTGAGGGTTTTTCATCATCAGGCTCAATGGGCTCAAGTGTAGACTGTCAATGAAGACATTGGTAAGTTTAATTTGTATCATGCTTTTATTGTTCTTTGATGCTATTGTATAAGAATGGTTCTTTCCATGAGACAATTCCGCAATAATATTTCGGAGTACAATATAAATGACTTTGGCCATGAAAGATGGGGCTTCATGTATCAGAGAAGAAGTGGCCTTGTTGTCCGTGCCAACCAGTCTGAGTATTTGTACAAAGCCCATCTCCTTGATCTGCATTAAAGGAGGTAAAAAATGTAATGCCTTTTGTCCACTGGAGATAAGACAGACCTCCATTTTGATTATCTCAGATTTTTTTCTACTTTAAGTTTTGTCCTTGGTATCTTGCTTTCACAGTTGTGAGGTATTCAAAGTAGGGTTCTCATCTGCGGCTCTGCCCTAGCCTCTCTACATTGGCATTCACAGAATAATTATCACAATACTACTACTGAAAACTTCCATTATTTATCACACTGTGACATCAGTCAAGTGTCTATTATCTAGCAATTCACACGAAAACATGAAGGATTCCTGTCTGCAGAATTAAATATTTTCTACTCTTGAACTCAATTGAAGGAGCTCATTCTCTATTCCTTCCACGGGTAGTTTGATACAACCCTTTCCTTCTTAACCATGATGTCTTCCCATCACCGAAGCCCAACTCAAGTGCCAGAATCCTTGATATATTAATTTAGTTTCATTATTATCCAGTAGTCTAAAGTCTACACAGTAATATTTAGCATGGTCAGTAGTATATTCCCATTCGTTCTTTATTTTCATTATTTATATAGCACCCACAGCACTGTACAGAGCTTTCCATCACTCACATACATCCCTGTCTTCAATCGGTCTCACAATCTAAAATACAAATCAGCCTTTCAGTATAATTTTGCCCTTAGCAGGTTGATAAGTATATTAGTCTCATGCTTTAGTAAGGAGAAAATACTGAATCTGCTTTAAAGGGGTACTCCGGTGGAAAACTTTTTTTTTTTTTTTATGAACTGGTGCCAGAAAGTTAGATTTGTAAATGACTTCTATAATTTTTTTTTATCCTTTTAGTACGTTTTAGCAGCTGTATGCTACAGAGGAAATTCTTTACTTTTTGAATATCTGTTTTGTGTTATCCACAGTGCTCTCTGCTGACACCTCTGTCCGTGTCAGGAACTGTCCAGAGCAGCATAGGTTTGTTATGGGGATTTTCTCCTGCTCTGGACAGTTCCTGATACGGGCATCAGTTGTCAGCAGAGAGCACTGTGGACAACACAAAAAATAAATTAAAAAAATTAAGATTTTCCTCTGTAGTATACAGCTGATTACACACCATTGTGTTTTATCTTTTTGTTTTTTCTTATTTGATGAATGTATGTTCCAGCATCACTTCCAAACGGCTGGAAATATTTTGATAAAACTTAGTCACATGTTATTTTAATGTCAAATAAAACTAAAGAATAGTTAATATAACTCTACCCCCTTCCCTTATGCAAGGGTTAGGGTTTTCTTGTCTATGTAATTCTATGGTACAACTTCAAAAGCTGGGCTCTGCATCTCCTGGTGAGTGTGTCAGCCCAGCTTGTAAACCACAGCTCAACCCCACCTTACTCCACAAGATCCAAATCTCCGGGTCAATGTGTTGGTCCAGCTGGCAAGCCACTCCTCCTTCCACTAGGCAAACCAGCAAAGCCATGCCTCCTTCTATTTTTGGCCTACAATCTCTTCATCACGATGTCGGAATATGAGGACAGGATATAACGTTGGGATATGAGAATGAGATATGAGGTTGGGATATGAGGAAAAAATATGAGGACGGGATATCAAGTCAGGATATCAGGACAGGATGTGAGGACAAGATATGAAGACGAGATCTAATGTCAGGATAGGAGGAAAAGATATGAAGATGGGATATTAGGTCTGGATTTGAGGAATGATATGAGGATGGCCTATTACAGGGGTCGGCAACCCGCGGCTCCGGAGCCGCTTGCGGCTCTTTTACTACTTTGCCGCGGCTCCGCGAGTCTGTCCCGGTCACCATCATTCCGGGACAATGCAGTGTCCCGGAATGATCTGAGCCCATGAGCCGCCGTCATGGCGTCGTCGGTTTACTTACCTGCCCTGGTGCCATCGGAGCGGAGTCTCTTCTTCTAGGGCCGCACGAATCCTCACTGTCATGTGACAATGTAACGTCACATGACAGCGACGTCGCCGGCCTGCGCCTCAGTCGAGGAAGACGCCACGCGAGGAGCTGGTGAGTATGTAAAGTACATTACTCACTTGACAGCGGGGCGTTAACCCATCACCCCGCGGCAGTGTTAATGCTGCCGCGGGGTGAGGGGTTAATGCTACCGCTGGCATGGGGTGAGGGGTAACTTAACCCCTCACCCCATGGCAGCGGCAGCGTTATCGCTGCCACGGGGTGAGAGGTTAACGCTGCCGCTGCCATGGGGTGAGGGGTTAAGTTACCCCTCACCCCATGGCAGCGATAGCGTTAACCCCTCAACCCGCGGCAGCATTAACCCCCCTCTCCCCAGTGCATTAACCCCCCTCTCCCCAGCCCACCCCAGGCCTGGGCCCCAAAAAAGCCCACCCCACCCCAGGCCTGGGCCCCAAAAAAGCCCACCCCAGGCCTGGGCCCAAAAAAAGCCCACCCCAGCAAAAATATATGTGTCACGATTCGGCTGGCTGGAGGTGGATCCTCTGTGCCAGAGAGGGATTGGCGTGGACCGTGCTGGTGGACCGGTTCTAAGTTGCTACTAGTATTCACCAGAGCCCGCCGCAAAGCGGGATGGTCTTGCAGCGGCGGTAGCAACCAGGTCGTATCCACCAGCAACGGCTCAACCTCTCTGACTGCTGAAGATAGGCGCGGTACAAGGGAGTAGACAAGAGCAAGGTCGGACGTAGCAGAAGGTCAGGGCAGGCAGCAAGGATCGTAGTCAGGGGCAACGGCAGGAGGTCTGGAACACAGGCTAGGAACACACAAGGAAACGCTTTCACTGGCACAATGGCAACAAGATCCGGCGAGGGAGTGCAGGGGAAGTGAAGTATAAGTAGGGAGTGCACAGGTGAGAATACTGATTAGGCCTGCTGCGCCAATCAGTGGCACAGCGGCCCTTTAAATGGCAGAGACCCGGCGCGCGCGCGCCCTAAGGAGCGGGGCCGCGCGCGCCGGGACAACACAGACGGGGAACGGGTCAGGTACGGGAGCCGAGATGCGCATCGCGAGCGGGCGCGTCCCGCATCGCGAATCGCATCCCGGCTGGGAGTAATATCGCAGCGCACCCGGTCAGCAGGTCTGACCGGGGCGCTGCGAATGAGAGAACGCTGCGAGCGCTCCGGGGCGGAGCGGGGACCCGGAGCGCTCGGCGTAACAGTACCCCCCCCCCTTGGGTCTCCCCCTCTTTTTGGAGCCTGAGAACCTGAGGATAAGACTTTTGTCCAGGATGTTGTCCTCAGGTTCCCAGGATCTCTCCTCAGGGCCGCAATTCTCCCAGTCGACCAAGAAGAATCTTTTACCTCTGACCGTTTTGGATGCTAGAATCTCCTTCACAGAAAAGACGTCAGAAGATCCGGAAACTGGAGTGGGAGAAACAACTTTGGGAGAGAAGCGGTTAAGGATGAGTGGTTTAAGGAGAGAGACATGGAAGGCATTGGGAATACGGAGAGAAGGAGGAAGAAGGAGTTTCTAAGAGACAGGGTTGATCTGGCACTTGATTTTGAAGGGACCAAGATAGCGTGGTCCCAGTTTGTAACTGGGGACACGAAAGCGGACATATTTAGCGGAGAGCCATACCTTGTCTCCGGGAGCAAAAATGGGGGGAGTTCTTCTTTTTTTATCAGCAAATCTTTTCATCCGGGATGAAGCCTGTAAAAGAGAATTTTGGGTCTCTTTCCATATGGTGGAAAGATCACGAGTCACTTCATCCACAGCGGGCAAACCAGAGGGCAAGGGAGTAGGGAGGGGAGGAAGAGGGTGACGGCCGTACACCACGAAAAATGGGGATTTAGCAGAAGATTCGGAGACTCTGAAGTTGTATGAGAATTCGGCCCATGGTAGAAGATCTGCCCAGTCATCCTGGCGGGAGGAAACAAAATGCCGTAAATAGTCACCCAGGACCTGATTAACTCTTTCTACTTGCCCATTGGATTGGGGATGATAAGAAGAAGAGAAGTTTAATTTGATCTTGAGCTGTTTACAGAGGGCCCTCCAGAATTTAGACACGAATTGGACGCCTCTATCTGAGACGATATGCGTGGGCAAACCGTGAAGGCGAAAAATGTGTACAAAAAATTGCTTCGCCAACTGAGGCGCTGAAGGAAGACCAGGAAGAGGAATAAAATGTGCCATCTTGGAAAATCGATCAACGACCACCCAAACAACTGTGTTGCCACGGGATGAGGGCAAGTCCGTAATAAAGTCCATACCAATCTGTGACCAAGGCTGTTCAGGAACAGGCAGAGGATGAAGGAGACCAGCAGGCTTCTGGCGAGGAGTCTTATCCCGGGCACAGACAGTACAGGCCCGCACGAAATCATTAACATCAGTCTCCAGAGTCGGCCACCAATAAAATCGAGAGATGAGTTGCAAGGACTTTTTGATGCCCACATGGCCTGCGAGGTGGGAGGAGTGTCCCCATTTGAGAATCCCGAGACGCTGGCGTGGAGAAACGAAGGTCTTCCCTGGAGGAGTTTGCCTGATGGAAGCTGGAGAAGTGGAGATCAGACAGTCCGGAGGAATGATGTGTTGCGGAGAGACCTCTACTTCAGAGGCATCAGAAGAACGAGAGAGGGCATCGGCCCTAATGTTCTTGTCGGCAGGGCGAAAATGGATTTCAAAGTTAAAACGGGCAAAGAACAACGACCACCTAGCCTTGCGAGGGTTCAGTCGTTGGGCAGACTGGAGGTAGGAGAGATTCTTGTGATCAGTGTATATGATAACTGGAAATTTTGATCCCTCCAGCAGGTGCCTCCATTCCTCAAGCGCCAATTTAATGGCCAGTAGTTCTCGATCCCCGATGGAATAGTTTCTCTCCGCCGGGGAGAAGGTCCTAGAAAAAAAAATCACAAGTCACAGCATGCCCGGAAGAATTTTTTTGTAGAAGGACAGCTCCAGCTCCCACTGAGGAGGCATCTACCTCCAATAGGAAGGGTTTAGATGGGTCAGGTCTGGAGAGCACGGGAGCGGAAGAAAAGGCAGACTTGAGATGTTTAAATGCGTCTTCCGCTTGGGGGGACCAGGACTTGGGATTGGCATTTTTCTTGGTTAAAGCCACGATAGGAGCCACAATAGTGGAAAAGTGTGGAATAAACTGTCTGTAATAATTGGCGAACCCCAAAAAACGTTGGATAGCACGGAGTCCGGAGGGGCGTGGCCAATCTAAGACGGCAGAGAGTTTATCTGGGTCCATTTGTAGTCCCTGGCCAGAGACCAAGTATCCTAGGAAAGGAAGAGATTGACATTCAAAGAGACATTTCTCCATTTTGGCATAAAGTTGATTGTCACGAAGTCTCTGAAGAACCATGCGGACATGCTGGCGGTGTTCTCCTAAGTTGGCAGAAAAAATCAGAATATCGTCCAGATAAACCACAACACAGGAATATAGGAGATCACGAAAAATTTAATTAACAAAGTCTTGGAAGACGGCAGGGGCGTTGCATAGGCCAAAGGGCATGACCAGATACTCAAAGTGTCCATCTCTGGTGTTAAATGCGGTCTTCCATTCGTCCCCCTCCCTGATGCGGATGAGATTATAAGCACCTCTTAAGTCCAGTTTGGTAAAGATGTGGGCACCTTGTAAGCGATCAAAGAGTTCCGAGATAAGAGGTAAGGGGTAGCGGTTTTTTACCGTGATTTTATTAAGTCCGCGGTAATCAATACAAGGACGTAGGGAGCCATCTTTTTTGGACACAAAAAAAAATCCAGCTCCGGCAGGAGAGGAGGACTTGCGGATAAACCCCTTTTTAAAATTCTCCTGGATGTACTCCGACATGGCAAGAGTCTCTGGAGCAGACAGAGGATAGATTCTGCCCCGGGGTGGGGTAGTACCCGGGAGGAGGTCAATAGGACAGTCATAAGGCCTGTGAGGAGGCAAAGTCTCAGCTTGCTTTTTGCAAAAAACGTCAGAATAGTCCATATAAGCCTTAGGAAGACCGGATACAGGGGGAACCACAGGGTCACGGCAAGGAGTACTGGGCACCGATTTAAGACAGTCCTTGTGACAAGAAGTACCCCAGTTCTTGATTTCTCCTGTGGACCAATCAAGGGTTGGGGAATGGCGTTGAAGC
Organism: Hyla sarda; assembly: GCF_029499605.1. NCBI lineage: Eukaryota > Metazoa > Chordata > Amphibia > Anura > Hylidae > Hyla > Hyla sarda. The sequence goes on from NC_079191.1 coordinate 416,520,568, forward strand.
CACGGTAATCCAAGAAGAATATCAGAAGTGCAGTTGGAGAGGACCAAAAATTCAATTTTTCGTGATGAGGTCCGATGCACATTAGGATAGGTTCCGTGCGGTAATGCACGGTACAGTCCAATCTTTCATTGTTAACAGAATTGATGTAGAGGGGTCTGGCGAGACTGGTCACCGGGATGTTGAACCTGTTGATGAGAGAGGCCAAAATAAAATTTCCTGCAGATCCGGAATCCAAGAAGGCCGTAGCAGAGAAGGAGAAGGTAGAGGAAGATATCCGCACAGGCACAGTAAGGCGTGGAGAAGCAGAGTTGACATCAAGAACTGTCTCACCTTTGTGCGGAGTCAGCGTACGTCTTTCCAGGCGGGGAGGACGGATAGGACAATCCTTCAAGAAGTGTTCGGTACCGGCACAGTACAGGCACAGATTCTCCATGCGGCGTCGTGTCCTCTCTTGAGGTGTCAAGCGAGACCGGTCAACTTGCATAGCCTCCACGGCGGGAGGCACAGGAACGGATTGCAGAGGACCAGAGGAGAGAGGAGCCGGGGAGAAAAAACGCCTCGTGCGAACAAAGTCCATATCCTGGCGGAGCTCCTGACGCCTTTCGGAAAAACGCATGTCAATGCGGGTGGCCAGATGAATAAGTTCATGCAGGTTAGCAGGAATTTCTCGTGCGGCCAGCACATCTTTAATGTTGCTGGATAGGCCTTTTTTAAAGGTCGCGCAGAGGGCCTCATTATTCCAGGATAATTCGGAGGCAAGAGTACAGAATTGGATGGCGTACTCGCCAACAGAAGAATTACCCTGGACCAGGTTCAGCAGGGCAGTCTCAGCAGAAGAGGCTCGGGCAGGTTCCTCAAAGACACTTCGAATCTCCGAGAAGAAGGAGTGTACGGAGGCAGTGACGGGGTCATTGCGGTCCCAGAGCGGTGTGGCCCATGACAGAGCTTTCCCAGACAGAAGGCTGACTACGAAAGCCACCTTAGACCTTTCAGTAGGAAACTGGTCCGACATCATCTCCAAGTGCAGGGAACATTGCGAAAGAAAGCCACGGCAAAACTTAGAGTCCCCATCAAATTTATCCGGCAAGGATAATCGTAGGCCGGAAGCGGCCACTCGCTGCGGAGGAGGTGCAGGAGCTGGCGGAAGAGATGATTGCTGAAGCTGTGGTAGTAGCTGCTGTAGCATCACGGTCAGTTGAGACAGCTGGTGGCCTTGTTGCGCTATCTGTTGTGACTGCTGGGCGACCACCGTGGTGAGGTCGGCGACAACTGGCAGTGGAACTTCAGCGGGATCCATGGCCGGATCTACTGTCACGATTGAGCTGGCTGGAGGTGGATCCTCTGTGCCAGAGAGGGATTGGCGTGGACCGTGCTGGTGGACTGGTTCTAAGTTGCTACTGGTATTCACCAGAGCCCGCCGCAAAGCGGGATGGTCTTGCAGCGGCGGTAGCAACCAGGTCGTATCCACCAGCAACGGCTCAACCTCTCTGACTGCTGAAGATAGGCGCGATACAAGGGAGTAGACAAGAGCAAGGTCGGACGTAGCAGAAGGTCAGGGCAGGCAGCAAGGATCGTAGTCAGGGGCAACGGCAGGAGGTCTGGAACACAGGCTAGGAACACACAAGGAAACGCTTTCACTGGCACAATGGCAACAAGATCCGGCGAGGGAGTGCAGGGGAAGTGAAGTATAAGTAGGGAGTGCACAGGTGAGAATACTGATTAGGCCTGCTGCGCCAATCAGTGGCGCAGCGGCCCTTTAAATGGCAGAGACCCGGCGCGCGCGCGCCCTAAGGAGCGGGGCCGTGCGCGCCGGGACAACACAGACGGGGAACGGGTCAGGTACGGGAGCCAAGATGCGCATCGCGAGCGGGCGCGTCCCGCATCGCGAATCGCATCCCGGCTGGGAGTAATATCGCAGCGCACCCGGTCAGCAGGTCTGACCGGGGCGCTGCGAATGAGAGAACGCTGCGAGCGCTCCGGGGAGGAGCGGGGACCCGGAGCGCTCAGCGTAACAATATGTTACATTGTTAAGTGAAAGTCCTTTTTTTCTTCAGATTGACAGCTGACTGCACGATCCTGTATATATAGCATCAATGTAAGAAACAATATATGCAGTGTTATATTTGTTTTAAATGTCGCAATGGTTTTACGGCTCCCAGTTTATTTTTTTTCTTCGGAAACGGGTCCAAGTGGCTCTTTTTGTCTTAAAGGTTGCAGACCCCTGGCCTATTAGGTCGGAATATGAGGACGAGATGTGAGGTCTGGATATTAGGAAAAGATGTGATGATGGGATATCAGGTCGGGTTTTGGGGAAAAAATATGAGGAAAAGAGCGTCATTGTTGCACTTTCTCAGACAATGCCAGGTACTCTGCTAGCATACACTATATTTTATAGGTTAATGTCCCTGTCAATGATAACATGAGCCATAATATCCGATTGCTGCTTTCTTTATGCAGTTGAATTTTCTCGTAATGTTAAATCGGCAGCTTATAGTTTTCTTCAATTAGCATTGTGGATCTGTTTTTTCAGACGTGCGGTAAATCAAGAGATAAATCAGACAAATGGCTTAATGGTTCTGCTGGTGTTCTGAGACGTCTTCTGAAATCCACCTGTCAGCGATGGCCCAGAGACATGTAAGAAGTCATCCACGCACGCAGTCTCCGCAGGAAAACTACTGTGTAAAGCTTAGCATCTGTGTCTTGCAGCTGCTGAAGAAACTCCATGTGTTCCTCCAGCTGTTTTTTCAGTTGCTTAAGGAAAAAAAAAAAAAGATAAGGAGAATCGACTGCGCTGCTGGAAAAACGAGAAAATTGAGGGCGATTATAGCGTGAATCACAAGGTATTTCATCTGTCACCTGGGTAATGAGGAAAATATTATGTAGCTGTATTATCCTGCGAGTTATTTTTTTTGTAGGATCGCGAAAGATTTGAAAGCGTAACCTTCACATTGTTTTGTTTCTGATTATTATAATTTTTTTTAAAGTACCGTATATACTCGAGTATAAGCCGAGTTTTTCAGCACGATTTTTCGTGCTGAAAACACCCCCTCGGCTTATACTCGAGTGAACTCCCCCCACCCGCAGTGGTCTTCAACCTGCGGACTTCCAGAGGTTTCAAAACTACAACTCCCAGCAAGCCAGGGCAGCCATCGGCTGTCCGGGCTTGCTGGGAGTTGTAGTTTTGAAACCTCCGGAGGTCCGCAGGTTGAAGACCACTGCGGCCTTCAACATCATCCAGCCCCCTCTCACCCCCTTTAGTTCTGAGTACTCACCTACGCTCGGCGCTGGTCCGGTCCTGCAGGGCTGTCCGGTAAGGAGGTGGTCCGGTGAGGAGGTGGTCCGGGCTGCTATCTTCACCGGGGAGGCCTCTTCTAAGCGCTTCCGGCCCGGCCTCAGAATAGTCACGTTGCCTTGACAATGACGCAGATGCGTCGTTGTCTAGGCAACGGCTCTATTCCGGGCCGGAAGCGCGGAGAAGAGGCGCCCCCGGTGAAGATAGCAGCCCGGACCACCTCCTCACCGGACCACCTCCTCACCGGACAGCCCTGCAGGACCGGACCAGCGCCGAGCGGAGGTGAGTACTCAGAACTAAAGGGGGTGAGAGGGGGCTGGATGATGTTGAAGGCCGCAGTGGTCTTCAACCTGCGGACCTCCGGAGGTTTCAAAACTACAACTCCCAGCAAGCCCGGACAGCCGATGGCTGCCCGGGCTTGCTGGGAGTTGTAGTTTTGAAACCTCTGGAGGTCCGCATGTTGAAGGCCGCAGTGGTCTTCAACCTGCGGACCTCCGGAGGTTTCAAAACTACAACTCCCAGCAAGCCCGGACAGCCGATGGCTGCCCGGGCTTGCTGGGAGTTGTAGTTTTGAAACCTCTGGAGGTCCGCATGTTGAAGGCCGCAGTGGTCTTCAACCTGCGGACCTCCGGAGGTTTCAAAACTACAACTCCCAGCAAGCCCGGACAGCCGATGGCTGCCCGGGCTTGCTGGGAGTTGTAGTTTTGAAACCTCTGGAGGTCCGCAGGTTGAAGACCACTGAGGGCGAATGATGAGAAGAGGATGATGAAGGGGGGTGGGGATGATGAAGGGGGGGGGGGTGTGGGATGATTACAAGGGGATGATGAAGGGGGGATGTGTGGGATGATAAGGGGATGTGTGGGATGATGACAAGGGGATGATGAAGGGGGGATGTGTGGGATAAGTAGATGTGTGGGATGATGACAAGGGGATGATGAAGGGGGGATGTGTGGGATGATAAGGGGATGATGAAGGGGGGATGTGTGGGATGATGACAAGGGGATGATGAGGATGTTAATGACGGGTCTGGATGATGACAGGGGGGGATGAGGTATTTCCCACCCTAGGCTTATACTCGAGTCAATAACTTTTCCTGGGATTTTGGGTTGAAATTAGGGGTCTCGGCTTATACTCGGGTCGGCTTATACTCGAGTATATACGGTAATATATTTTTTAATAAAGGTATTTAAAAAAAATTTAAGCAATGAGTTGTTTATAATTAGTTATAAATGTAATGAAAAAGAAAAGAAAAGGAATTATATTCTGTGATATCAATATAACAAAGCATGGGGATAAGAAAAAAAATATAAATAAATAAAACTAAATAAATAAAGCTAAGTAAAAGAAATAAAATAAATGAAAGAAAAGAAATGAAACTGATATCAGTATAACAATATATATAAAATAATTGATGTATTTATTTATTAAATAAATAAATACAAATAAATGAATGAATAAAATAAATAAATAAAAGAAAGAAAAGGAATAAAGCTCTGTGATATCTATATAACAAAGCATTGCGAGAAGTTGTGAGCAAGTACAGTGCGTCTAAAATACGGAAACTTGCGTAAATGTTGTTATGTTATGGACAAGTGTGAAGGCTAATTATTATTAGCCTGTATTTGTGGGAGGGGCAGGGATTTCGCTATAAGAACCCGCGGCAGCTCCTGTGTCTGACGCCGCGGGTTCTTCACGTCATCGATGGTCAGCTGACTGTCGGGTCAGCTGACCGGAAGTTGGCTCCGAGTTGGCGTGGGTAAGTGGCCGAGACTGACTGAGGCATGCGGCGGCGCCCTCCTCGCTCCGGAGGTAAGCCGCAGCTTCGGGGGGACCTCAGTCAGTCCAGCCCTGGTGTTTATAATTTTCTGGGGGCTCGATTATTAGTGGTGTGGTTAAGCGGCCGGACTGAGCGGGGGTAGCGAATCCTGGCCTTCCTTTTGCTCTGAAGGTAAGTCAGAGCGCAGGGGTCCCCCCGTTCAGCCCGGCCCATTCTGCGGCCGGCTCGGGCCACGCTACATAGCGCAGTGTTTAGTAAATAGATAACTGCCAGCTCGAGCCACGCTACACTAACGCAGCATTTAATATGGGTTAGTTGCCAGCTCGAGCCACGCTACATAAACGCAACATTTAATATGGGTTAGTTACCAGCTCGAGCCATGCTACATAAACGCGGCATTTAATATGGGTTAGTTGCCAGCTCGAGCCAAGCTACATAAACGCAACATTTAATATGGGTTAGTTACCAGCTCGAGCCACGCTACATAAACGCGGCATTTAATATGGGTTAGTTGCCAGCTCGAGCCACGCTACATAAACGCGGCATTTAATATGGGTTAGTTGCCAGCTCGAGCCACGCTACATAAACGCAACATTTAATATGGGTTAGTTGCCAGCTCGAGCCACGCTACATAAACGCAACATTTAATATGGGTTAGTTACCAGCTCGAGCCACGCTACGTAAACGCGGCATTTAATATGGGTTAGTTGCCAGCTCGAGCCACGCTACATAAACGCGGCATTTAATATGGGTTAGTTGCCAGCTCGAGCCACGCTACATAAACGCGGCATTTAATATGGGTTAGTTGCCAGCTCGAGCCACGCTACATAAACACAGCATTTAATATGGGTTAGTTGCCAGCTCGAGCCACGCTACACAAACGCGGCATTTAATATGGGGTAGTTGCCAGCTCGAGCCACGCTACATAAAAGCAACATTTAATATGGGTTAGTTGCCAGCTCGAGCCACGCTACACAAACGCGGCATTTAATATGAGTTAGTTGCCAGCTCGAGCCACGCTACACAAACGCAGCATTTAATATGGGTTAGTTGCCAGCTCGGGCCACGCTACATAGACGCGGCATTTAATATGGGTTAGTTGCAATCAATGTGGGGTAGTCACCAGCTCGGGCCATGCTATAATGTTTTGTTATACGACAGGGCCTGGGGCTGGATAGCCAGCCAGGGCTATGCTATTCACATATGGGCTGGTTCAGGCCACGTCACAATGTTGTGCTAGTAGCGTTCATGTAGTGCATGCGCTTGTAGTATCTGCGTGGACGCTGGTAGTACTGTACAGGCACCCATATTATTCATACTCTGCTCGCTCTCTGACTGCTCCGCTCTGCACATTACAGTAAGGGGTTAATTATATGCCAGCACGCTCTGACTGCTCCGCTCTGCACATTACAGTAAGGGGTTAATTATATGCCAGCTCGCTCTCTTACTGCTCCGCTCTGTATGTTACAGTAGGGGTTAATTATATGTCAGCTCGCTCTCTGACTGCTCCGTTCTGCGCATTACTGTAAGGGGTTAATTATATGTCAGCTCGCTCTCTGACTGCTCCGCTCTGCGCATTACTGTAAGGGGTTAATTATATGTCAGCTCGCTCTCTGACTGCTCCGCTTTGCACATTACAGTAGGGGTTTATGGTATGTCAGCTCGCTCTCTGACTGCTCCGCTCTGCACATTACAGTAGGGGTTAAATATATGCCAGCACGCTCTCTTACTGCTCCACTCTGTATGTTACAGTAGGGGTTAATTATATGTCAGCTCGCTCTCTAACTGCTCCGCTCTGCGCATTACTGTAAGGGGTTAGTTATATGTCAGCTCGCTCTCTGACTGCTCCGCTCTGCGCATTACTGTAAGGGGTTAATTTATGTCAGCTCGCTCTCTGACTGCTCCGCTCTGCGCATTACTGTAAGGGGTTAATTATATGTCAGCTCGCTCTCTGACTGCTCCGCTCTGCGCATTACTGTAAGGGGTTAATTATATGTCAGCTTGCTCTCTGACTGCTCCGCTTTGCACGTTACAGTAGGGGTATAAAAAAAAAAAAAGGAGGGGCGCTAGTAGGTGGTCTTTCCATCGTGGTGCGATCTTCGCTTTTGTCAGTTGATTGTGTAAGTTAGGTTATTGTTAGGTTGCAGTGGGCGTTCTGTACACACGCTTGCAGCATTTATACTGTACACACTCTCGTAGAATTTATATATTGTGCACACGCTCCTAGCAATAATACTGTGCACACGTTCGTAGCATTTTTTGTTGTACACACGCTAGTAGCTTATATACTGTACACACGCTTGTAGTTTTCATACTGTACACACGCTAGTAGCATTTATACACTACACACGCTAGTAGCGTTTATACTGTACACGCTAGTAGCACTTATACTGTACATGCTCGTAGCATTTTTTACTGTACACGCTAATAGCGTTAATACTGTACACGCTCGTAGCATTAATACTGTACACGCTCGTAGCATTAATACTGTACACACGCTAGTAGCATTAATACTGTACACACGCTAGTAGCATTAATACTGTACACACACTCGTAGCATTTATACTGTACACACGCTCACAACTTTAATACTGTACACACGCTCGTAGCATTTATACTGTACACACACTAGCAACATTAATTCTGTACACACGCTAGTAGCATTAATTCTGTACACATGCTCGTAGCATTTATACTGTACAGACACTTGTAGCATTTATACGGCACACACGCTCATAGCATATATATTGTACACTCGCTCGTTTGATTCATACTGTACACACGCTTGCACACACTTGTAGGATTTATATTGTACACAATTGCACATGCTTGTAGGATTTATATTGTACACATGCTGGTAGGATTATACTACACACGTGCTTGTTGGGTTTATTCTGTACACATTCTCGTAGGAATTATATTGTGCACACGCTCATAGGTTTATACTGTACACACGCTTGTAGGTTTATACTGTACACACACTCGTAGGGTTTGTGCTGTACATGCTCGTAGGATTTATACAGTACACAAGCTCGTAGCGTGTATATACGGTACACACGCTTGTAGGTTTATACTGTTTACACGCTCGTAGGGTTTGTACTGTACACGCTCGTAGGATTTATACAGTTCACACATTCGTAGGATATATATATGCTACACACGCTTGTAGGTTTATACTGTATACACGCTCGTAGGGTTTTGTACTGTACACGCTCGTAGGATTTAGACAGTACACATGCTCGTAGGTGTTGTACGATACACACGCTCGTAGTATTTATACTGTACACTCGCTCGTAGGTGTTGTACGGTACACACGCTCGTAAGTTTTTATGGTGCACGCTCGTAGGGTTGTATTGCACGGGTGTTCGTGGGAGCCATGCTGTGCGTGCGCTCGTGGCATGCGTGCTACATACACTTGCAGTGTTTGCGCGAGTTATTGGGCTTGTAGCATTTGTACCACACACATGCTCGTACAGTGCATGGAGTGTTGTCTTGTGCGTAGGCATGTGGTCATATAGTTACTGCATCCATGCATATCGTTGGTTATTGGTGTTGACCAAACGTGCATGCGCTTTGGTTGTGCATGTGCGCATGTGGTTAGCATGACTATAAGTTCGTCAAGTTTGTTGGTACAGTCGCTCATAGCTGTTTTACGGCATAGTTTCTGTACATATGCACATAATTGTTCTGTGCATATTTGTATATAGTAGCGCCGGGTTTACGTGCATAGTTTATTCTGGGCGTTCGCTCATATAGTTCGTTTGTGTATTCGCACATAATTCATTCGGTCTATACGCTCAGGGTTTCAGTGCATACTCTCATCGCCCTGTTCTTGAGTTGTCGTGGCAGCCCTGCATACCCACATACGGGTCATCCGGTGTATATATGCACAGTAGTTCGGGCATACATCCATAGTTCATTCTTTGGATACGCGCACATAATATTGAACGGTGCGTACGCTCACATAATTATTAGGTGCCCACATAGTGTGTTCCGTACATACCAGCATTTAGTTTGTTCCCTGCATGTTCGCATAGTTAGTCTGTGCTTATGCCCATATAGCTTGTTCTGTATGTACGCTCCGAGTTATTCTATGCATACGCGCACACATTTGTACGGCATATGTTCACTTAGTTCTATGCATACGAGCATAGTTGTTTTGGCATATGCTCACTTAGTTAGTCCTGTGCAGACGCACACATAGTTGTTCTGGCATACGTTGATTTAGTCCTGTGCGTGCGCGCAAACAGTTTGTTCTGTATATTCGCTTATATAGATGTCAAGTGCACACGCTCAAAGTTTTGTGCATACTCACTTAATCTGTTCTATGGATATGCTCTTGTAGTTGATTTAAGTTGTTCGGTGTATCTTCTCATAGTTTTTCACTACATATGCTCGCTCATGCATATGTTATGTTATGATGTTTAGGCAATTTACCCATGTCTTTGAGACTGAGCAGGTTTTTCAGCATTGTGCGAATCCGGGCACGCATTATTCGGTGGGTCACCATGTTTTATTAACATTTGGGTCGTGTATACGAGGGTATAGGTTTCAGTTTGTTATTTGCCACGTAGATACTAGTAGCTATATATATTGCATGAGGCTTTTATTCGGCTAGACCAGTCACGTCTACAGGTCAGTCCGAATACAACCTGACTCGTCTTCAGGTTGGCAATAATGTCATTATATATGTTGCGTTTGTTCAGCTTATTGGGTTATGCATAGGGTTAGAGTTTTATTTATTTTCTATTGAGAATTGCTTAGTTTGTTACTGTCGTGGTTACAACCCATCGTGGCTTCAGGTTAAGGTCATATTATTAGTTACATATTTGGTTGAGTCTTTCGTTTTTTCGGCCTGTCACGTCTACAGGTCGGTTCAGCTGTAACCTGACACGACTTCAGGTTGTCGGCAATGTCATGTTATGTGTTGTGTTATTCAGTAGTCGGGTGGTGCTACAAGGGATATAGCTTATTTTCCATTGTGAGTTGCAATCATGGTTACAACCTGTCTTGGCTTCAGGTTAACGGTCGTACTATTAGTTACATATTTGGTTGAGTCTTTCATTTTCGGCTTGTCACAGGTCGGTTCAGTTACTACCTGACACGACTTCAGGTGGGTGACAACATCATTACGTTTTCATTTGTTTAATTAGCATTCGGGTCATGCATACAGGGACATAGCTTGGTTCAGTAGAGCTTTGTTTGTATCGGTTTAGGTTGACGATGGTAGTAATTACATGTTGGTTGAGTCTCGTCGTCACGTTTTCGGCTTAAGTGGTCTCATTGCCGATCACATCCACAGGTTGGTTACAGTGACAACCCGTCATAGGTCTAGGTTGGCGACTAGGTAGTTATTCAAAAAAAAAAAAGTTGCCACTTGACGTGGTGCATACGGGCATAGGGTTTGTTCTCTTAGGCTTGTCACGTCTACAGCTCACAGAGAGCCTCCTACACGCAGCCTGGAATACTCACACCACATTTTGCAATAGATACCCAGATGATGTCTCGCATGCCATTCCATTCCTATTTGTATTCATCGGGTTTTGCCACTCTTCAAGGTATCCAGAATAATACCACATTGTTTTGCCCTGACAGGACATCATTGTTTGTGTCCCATGCATCATTCTGCCTTGATGGGTACGCAAAGAGGGAGGTTCGCAAGATTTTAGCCATCGGCTCTCATTGGCTGGTTGGTTAGCTGTTGCTTTAGGTAATTCCCCATTTGGCTATCGGACGGCTAAAGTTAAAGCCTGAGGAATTTACATGCAGGTGCATGGCAGAAGTTACATGCACTTTGTTGGGATGCAGATCATTACGCATTGAAATTGTGTAGTAGCGAAACATCATTGCTCGGTCAAGTTATCATCATACGGTATTTCCAAATTACACAAGTGGACACTGTCAGAATTTACTAAATGTTATATGTTGTACATCTTGGCTAAACATTAACCTTTGTATTATACTTCATAAAAAAAATCTCCTTTATATAGAAATCATGGCTTGTTAAAAAATACCACTAGGGGTCCCCATAACTTCCAAAACATAATCCTGTCTGGCTGCTGCAGCATCATCTTTGTCTCAGCTGAAGCACAGGCATGGACACAGTCCAACGAGTGATGGAAATCCTCTGTACTCACTCCTGTCCTATCAGACTGCAGCATGAAAGCAGAGAGGAAGGGACAGAGCAGCTTGCAGTGATTGGATGAAGAGACCCAGAACATCACAGTAGAATCAGGGAGGAAGTGAATGTGAGTGAGGGCAGGCTCAGTGCTTGCCTCAGACACCCATCCTGAGCAGTGGATGTCAGAATGAGTGAGCAGCAGAACACAGGGTTTTGTGAGCCAAATACAGAAGCTAAACACATAAAAAAAGACATTTACATCATCTGCATGAACTAGGGAGTAACATATAGAAGCATCATTCATTTTCTGTGATATAACAGATACACTTTAACTTCAATAGGGAAGTCAAAATCTGCAACAAACCTGGAGCAAATCCATTGCACATCTGCAGCATTTCAGACATGTGTTAACATTCTCTTACAATAGACATACACAGTCTAAGTAAACAAATAACTTTTCGGGTCTTTTATCAAGCACATTGAGTAAACATCCACAGTGCAGGTAGAAAAAATTTAAAAAAAGGTCATCTAAAGTGCCAAACATGGGGCAGGTGGATATGTTAGAACTTGAATGGAAGGGTATAACATGAACAAAGAGATGTATCGAACTGGTTGGAATGTCGAGAACTGAAGGCTAGAAATTTAATTTTTTTAAATAATCATGGAAAAAGTTCGAAGAGTCATAAACCAAAAAAAGTATTGAGTCTTCAAAGGGGTACTGCTGAGGGAAAAAAAATGTAAATAAACTACTGGCAGAAAGTTTATACAGATTTGTAAATTACTTCTACACTGCTCAAAAAAAATAAAGAGAACACTTAAACAACACAATGTAACTCCAAGTACATTGGGAGGGGCAGGGATTTCGCTATAAGAACCCGCGGCAGCTCTTGTGTCTGACGCCGCGGGTTCTTCACGTCCCACCCAATCCTCCATCAAAATAATATCACTCCATGACTATCATTACACATCAGGGTATGCCCTCTATTTTTCAGGTGTACTCCTACGCGGCAGTATATGGCACACATCTAACTGCCTAGATAGGTTACAGGATTAATAGGAATAGGAGTTTAGTATGAGGTTCTGTTAGGTAGGCTCGCTATTTTTATGAGCACCGACCACAAATAAAGCATTAAGTTTTTTTTTATTGGATTCTCTACTAGACATTTGTCTGTTTCATTGTATAGGTTACTTACTATGGTTTCAAGATAGTTCATGTGACAGTGTTTCCCAACCATAGTGCCTCCAGCTGTTGCAAAACTGCAGCTCCCAGAATGCCGGACAGCTAAAGGCTATCCAGGCATGCTGGGAGTTGTACTTTTGCAATAGCTTGAGGCACCCTGGTTGGAAAACATTGCCATGTGCAGTGCAACGCAGGATTGTGAAGGTGAGATGACCCGTTCGTGACAACTTTTTTATATATATATATATATATATATATATATATATATATATCAACTGGCTCCGGAAAGTTAAACAGATTTGTAAATTACTTCTATAAAAAAATCGTAATCCTTCCAATAGTTATTAGCTTCTGAAGTTGAGTTGCTGTTTTCTGTCTAACTGCTTTCTGATGACGTCCCGGGAGCTGTCCAGCTCCTATGGGGATATTCTCCCATCATGCACAGCTCCCGGGACGTGACATCATCATTGAGCAGTTAGACAGAAAACTTCAGAAGCTAATAACTATTGGAAGGATTAAGATTTTTTAATAAAAGTAATTTACAAATCTGTTTAACTTTCCGGAGCCAGTTGATATATAAAAAAAAGTTTTTGCCTGGAATACCCCTTTAAGTTGATGAATATTAATAAAATGCGATCTCATTGTTCTCTAAGGATATATTCAACCAGGACTGAAGTGATGCAAATTTTTCTTAAATAAATGGACACTGTCAGAATTTACTAAATGTTATATGTTGTACATCTTGGCTAAACATTAACCTTTGTATTATACTTCATAAAAAAAATCTCCTTTATATAGAAATCATGGCTTGTTAAAAAATACCACTAGGGGTCCCCATAACATCCAAAACATAATCCTGTCTGGCTGCTGCAGCATCATCTTTGTCTCAGCTGAAGCACAGGCATGGACACAGTCCAACGAGTGATGGAAATCCTCTGTACTCACTCCTGTCCTATCAGACTGCAGCATGAAAGCAGAGAGGAAGGGACAGAGCAGCTTGCAGTGATTGGATGAAGAGACCCAGAACATCACAGTAGAATCAGGGAGGAAGTGAATGTGAGTGAGGGCAGGCTCAGTGCTTGCCTCAGACACCCATCCTGAGCAGTGGATGTCAGAATGAGTGAGCAGCAGAACACAGGGTTTTGTGAGCCAAATACAGAAGCTAAACACATAAAAAAAGACATTTACATCATCTGCATGAACTAGGGAGTAACATATAGAAGCATCATTCATTTTCTGTGATATAACAGATACACTTTAACTTCAATAGGGAAGTCAAAATCTGCAACAAACCTGGAGCAAATCCATTGCACATCTGCAGCATTTCAGACATGTGTTAACATTCTCTTACAATAGACATACACAGTCTAAGTAAACAAATAACTTTTCGGGTCTTTTATCAAGCACATTGAGTAAACATCCACAGTGCAGGTAGAAAAAATTTAAAAAAAGGTCATCTAAAGTGCCAAACATGGGGCAGGTGGATATGTTAGAACTTGAATGGAAGGGTATAACATGAACAAAGAGATGTATCGAACTGGTTGGAATGTCGAGAACTGAAGGCTAGAAATTTAATTTTTTTAAATAATCATGGAAAAAGTTCGAAGAGTCATAAACCAAAAAAAGTATTGAGTCTTCAAAGGGGTACTGCTGAGGGAAAAAAAATGTAAATAAACTACTGGCAGAAAGTTTATACAGATTTGTAAATTACTTCTACACTGCTCAAAAAAAATAAAGAGAACACTTAAACAACACAATGTAACTCCAAGTACATCACACTTCTGTGAAATCACACTGTCCACTCAGGAAGCAACACTGATTGACAATCAATTTTACATGCTGTTGTGCAAATGGAACAGACAACAGGTGGAAATTATAGGCAATTAGCAAGACACCCCCAATAAAGGAATGGTTCTGCAGGTGGTGACCATAGACCACTTCTCAGTTCCTATGCTTCCTGGCTGTTGTTTTTCTCAATTTCGAATGCTGGCGGTGCTTTCACTCTAGTGGTAGCATGAGACGGAGTCTACAACACACACAAGTAGCTCAGGTAATGCAGCTCATCCAGGATGGCACATCAATGTGAGCTGTGGCAAGAAAGTTTTCTGTGTTTGTCATCATAGTGTCCAGAGCATGGAGGTGCTACCAGGAGACAGGGCAGTACATCAGGAGATGTGGAGGAGGCTGTAGAAGGGCAACAACCCAGCAGCAGGACCGCTACCTCTGCCTTTGTGCATGGAGGCGCAGGAGGAGCACTGCCAGAGCCCTGCAAAATGACCTCCAGCAGGCCACAAATGGGTATGTGTCCACTCAAACAGTCAGAAACAGACTCCATGAGGGTGGTATGAGGGCCTGACGTCCACAGGTGTGAGTTGTGCTTACAGCCCAACACCGTGCAAGACTTTTGGCATTTGCCAGAGAACACCAAGATTGGCAAATTCGCCACTGGCGCCCTTTACACTTCACAGATGAAAGCAGGTTCACACTGAGCACATGTGACAGACGTGACAGAGTCTGGAGATGCCTTGGAGAACATTCTGCTGCCTGCAACATCCTCCAGCATGAGCATTTTGGCGATGGGTCAGTAATGGTGTGGGGTGACATTTCTTTGGGGGGGGCCGCACAGCCCTCCATGTGCTTGCCAGAGGTTGCCTGACTGCCATTAGGTACCGAGATGAGATCCTCAGACCCCTTGTGAGACCATATGCTGGTGCAGTTGGCCTTGATTTCTTACTAATGCAAGACAATGCTAGACCTCCTGTGGCTGGAGTGTGTCAGCAGTTCCTGCAAGAGGAAGGCATTGATACTATGGACTGGCCCGCCCATTCCCCAGACCTGAATCCGATTGAGCACATCTGGGACATCATGTCTCGCTCCATCCACCACAGTCTTTCCAGGAGTTGGCGGATGCTTTAGTCCAGGTCTGGGAGGACATCCCTCAGGAGACCATCCTCCACCTCATCAGGAGCATGCCCAGGCGTTGTAGGGAGGTCATACGGGCACGTGGAGGCCACACATACCACTGAGCCTCATTTTGACTTGTTTAAAGGACATTACATAAAGTTGGATCAGCCTGTAGTGGGGTTTTCCACTTTGATTTTGAGTCTGACTCCATATCCAGACCTCCATGGGTAGATAAATTTCATTTTCATTGATAATTTTTGTGTGATTTTGTTGTCAGCAGATTCAACTATGTAAATACTAAAGTATTTCATACAATTAGTTCATTCATTGAGATCTAGGATGTGTTATCTTAATGTTCCCTTTATTTTTTTGAGCAGTGTATTTAAAAATCTTAATCCTTCCAGTCCTTATCAGCCACTTTATACTCAACAGGAAGTTGTGTAGTTCCTTCCAGTCTGACCACAGTGCTCTCTGCTGACACCTCTGTCCATGTCAGGAAATGTCCAGAGAATGCAAAGTTTGCTATGGGGATTTGCTCCTGCGCTGGACAGTTCCTGACATGGACAGAGGTGGCAGCAGAGAGCACTGTGGTAAGGCTGGAAAGAACTACACAACTTCCTCTGGAGCAGACAACAGCTGATTAGTACTGGAAGGATAAAGATTTTTAAACAGAAGTAGTTTACAAATCTGTATAACTTTCTGGTTACAGTTTATTTGAAAAAAAAAATTCCTCTGGAGTACCCCTTTAAAGAGAGTTATCACTCTGCCTGAACCAAAAATCTTCAGGGATGTCCCAAATAGCTTATCCCTACTCCACCAACCTTGATTAATAGATCTCTCAATGTTTAAATATAGTGATAGAGCTATCAATTAAGGCCAGTGGGGCAAGTAAAGTTACCAAGGATCGCCCAATGGCTCGTGGGTTTAGGCAGAATGAAAGTGATAAAAAATTACTTTTTAGGCCAAAATTGCCCTAGTCTAAAAAGAAGCCACAAGTCAGTTGAAGGTTAGATGTAAGACATGTAAATTTTTACCAGTTTATATAATTTTAACATTTTTTTATTTAGTCTACATTACTAGAATTCTATATTTATTAAATTATTTTAATCGAAGTTCAACATGTATAAAATGTACGTGTAGCACATCATATTGAATGAAATAATTTTCTTTGCTTGTTTTAAAATGTGATTTTCTGTCATAAAGGTATTTGTGTGCAGCTATTTCTTTTCTCTGTCCATGGTACTAATATCAATTCAACTTCTGGAATCTACCTGCCACCAAACATTCATTTTACTCTACTGACTATTCAACCCCTGATTCCACACATGAAACCCTTTTCCTGTATTAGAAGAAGTTTTTGCACTTTTTAGTGCTATTTGAATGAATACTATGAAGCAGATAAAATACTAAAACTAACCTAAAATAAAAAACGAAAATTGCTATTCTCTTTAAAACAATTATTTGAAAACGAGACACTCATGCAGGCCATAGACATTGTATGATTGTCAATCGATCCCACAATTTCTAAGATATATGATGTCCTGATCAAACATGTTGGATTTTATCCTGTTCGATTGTTCTTTTTTCCAAAAGACAAGTGGTATCAAAGGTTCCTAGCCGGTGCTTTTCATCATATTTCCATATATAATTTTTTTAAGCTGAAACTATCTGTTAATATGTAGGGCAAAGAAGATGGAAAAAAGGTAAAGAAACACTCAGAGCAAATCTTATGCTTTTTTATAGCGAGTGCAGAAAGATGGTACAAAGGGATGCCCTCTTTGGTCTTCTTTGACTTTCTGTGTCATGAGATGACATTGAAATTTATCTTAGTGGAGCTTTAGGAAATTGCAAAAAAAAGAGGACATGGCTTAAAACATGAGAACTCTGTAACTATAAAGTGGTTTTCTCAACTGACAAAGATATCCCCTATTCACAGGATAGGGGATAACAAGCTGATCTGGGGGTCCAACCACTGGGGCCCTCCATGATCTCCAGAAAAGGGACCCAAGAATAAAATGGAGTGGTGGGTCGCACATGTGTTGCAGCCACTTCATTCATTCTCTGTGCGACCTGCCAGAAACAGATGAACACTGTACTCCTTGCCTCCCATAGAGGTAAGGGTTCTGGGTATAGGGGATAACTCTGGAAGATAGGAAAACCCAAGGGGTACTCCGCCCTAAACATCTTATCCCCTATCCAAAGGATAGGGGATAAGATGTCTAATTTGCTCCCTAAAGTAACTTTAAAATTAAAACAACTAAGGCTCCATTCACACTATACTGTTGCTCCGTCCAGAGTAGGAGTAGGAGTAGGAATAGGAGAGTAGGAGTAGGAATAAAACTGTCCAGAGTAGGAGAAAATCCCCATAGAAAACATATGCTGCTCTGGACAGTTCCTAAAATGGACAGAGATGTCAGCAGAGAGCACTGTGCTCGGGATGTCAGCAGAGAGCACTGTGATCCAAAAAGAAAAGAATTACCTATGTAGTATTCAGCAGCTAATAAGTACTGGAAGGATTAAGATTTTTTAACAGAGGTAATTTACAAATATGTTTAACTTTTTAGTACCAGTTTATTTAAAAAAAAAAAAAAGGTTTCCACCAGAGTACCCCTTTAACCTGTTCAGGACCCATGACGTATGCATACGCCATCACACCCTGGGTCTTAAGGACCCATGACGTATGCATACGTCATGTCTTTTCCTGGTCTCCGCCGCTCACCCGGCGGAGATCGGAAGCGGATCCCTGCTGAAATCCTTCAGCAGGGATCCAGGGCAAACGCCGAGGGGGGCCATGTATGCCCCCCATGTCGGCGATCGCCGCAAATCGCAAGGGAAATCGCCCTTGCGATCTGCGGCGATACCGGGCTGATCGGGTCTCTGGGACCCGACCGCCCGGTAATTTCGCATGATCCCGGCTGTCACAGACAGCCAGGACCATGCTAAAGCATAGGAGCGAGGTGGCAAGCCTGCCACCTCCTCCGATCCCCTGCGATCCGTCGGTTAGTTAACCGACCAATCGCAGGAGGGGGGGCGGTTACTTCCTCCCGTCCTGCCCGGCCCCTGAAAGTCCGGAGAGGACGGGAGGAAGACCGGAGGACGCGGCGGGGGACGGGGGAGTGCTGGGGACCGGCCCCGGTACTTACCTCGTCCCTGAAGACCCGGATCCGGGCGGGGAAGATGGCGGCGGCGGCGACAGGTGAGTAGATCTTCAGCCGCGGTCGGGCCCTTTACAGCAATGCACGTCGCCGTAAAGCGACATGCAGTGCTGTATTGGGACCTTATATACTACAACTCCCAGCATGCCCAGACAACCCTTGGCGTCTGGGCATGCTGGGAGTTGCAGTTTTGCAACATCTGGAGGACTACAGTTTGGAGACCACTGTGCCCTTCCAGATGTTGCAAAACTACACATCCTCAGCATGCCCTTACTGTCCAGGCATGCTGGGAGTTGTAGTGCTGTAACATCTGGCCCTTAAGATGTTGCAGAACTACAACTCCCAGCATGCCTGGACAGTTTTGGCATACTGGGAGTTGTAGTTTTGCAACATCTGGAAGGGCACAGATTGGGAACCACTGTATTAGTGGTCTGCAAACTGTAGTCCTCCAGATGTTGCAAACTACAACTCCAAGCATGCTGGGAGTTGTAGTTCGGCAACATCTGGCTCTAAAGATGTTGCCGAACTACTACTCCCAGCATGCCTGAGAATGTTTGGGAGTTGTGGTTTTGCAACAACAGGAGGCACACTGGTTGGGAAACATTGTCTGTTTCCTAACTCAGTGTTTCCCAACCCGTGTGCCTCCAGCTGTTGCAAAACTATACCAGCATGCACTGATAGACTGTGCATGCTGGGAGTTGTAGTTTTGCAACAGCTGGAGGTCCCCCCCTGTGAATGTACAGGGTACTTTCACATGGGCAGGGGCTTACAGTGAGTATCAGGCTGCAAGTTTGCGATGCAGCAAATTTTGCGCGGCAGCTCAAACTCGCAGCGGGAAAATCGCTGTAATCTCCCGCCCGTGTGACTGTACTCTAAAAACACTACACTACACTAACACAAAATAAAATAAAAAGTAAAAAACACTACATATACACATACCCCTACACAGCCCCCCTCCCCTCCCCAATAAAAATGAAAAACGTCTGGTACGCCACTGTTTTCAAAATGGAGCCTCCAGCTGTTGCAAAACAACAACTCCCAGTATTGCTGGACAGCCGTTGACTGTCCAAGCATGCTGGGAGTTTTGCAACAGCTGGAGGCACCCTGTTTGGGAATCACTGGCGTAGAATACCCCTAAGTCCACCCCAATGCAAATCCCTAATTCAGGCCTCAAATGCACATGGCGCTCTCACTTCGGAGCCCTGTCGTATTTCAAGGCAACAGTTTAGGGTCACATACGGGGTATCGCCGTACTCGGGAGAAATTGCCTTACAAATTTTGGGGGGCTTTTTCTCCTTTCACCCCTTATGAAAAGGTGAAATTGGGGTCTACACCAGCATGTTAGTGTAAAAAAAAAAAATTTTTTACACTAACATGCTGGTGTTGCCCTATACTTTTCATTTTGACAAGAGGTAAAAGGGAAAAAAGCCCCCCACAATTTGTAATGCAACTTCTCCCAACTACGGAGATACCCCATATGTGGGCGCAAAGTGCTCTGGGGGCGCACAACAAGGCTCAGAAGGGAGAGTGCACCATGTACATTTGAGGTGATTTGCACAGGGGTGGCTGATTGTTACAGCGGTTTTGACAGACGCAAAAAAAAAAAAAAACCATATGTGACCCCATTTCGGAAACTACACCCCTCATGGAATGTAATGAGAGGTGCAGTGAGAATTTACACCCCACTGGTGTCTGACAGATCTTTGGAACAGTGGGCTGCGCAAATTAAAAATTTTGTACAGCCCACTGTTCCAAAGATCTGACAGACACCAGTGGGGGGTAAATGCTCATTGTACCCCTTGTTACGTTCCTCAAGGGGTCTAGTTTCCAAAATGGTATGCCATGTGGGGGTTATTTTGCTGTCCTGGCACCATTTAGGCTTCCTAAATGCGACATGCCCCCGAGCAAAATTTGCTCTCAAAAAGCCAAATATGACTCCTTCTCTTCTGAGCATTGTAGTTCGCCCATAGTGCACTTCATGTCAACTTATGGGGTACCTCCATACTCAGAAGAGATGGGGTTACAAATTTTGGGGGCTATTTTCTGCTATTAACCCTTGCAAAAATGTGAAATTTGGGGGGAAGCACACATTTTATTGAAATTTTTTTAATTTTTTTTTACATATGCAAAAGTCGTGAAAGACCTGTGGGTATTAAGGCTCACTTTATTCCTTGTTACGTACCTCAAGGGGTCTAGTTTCCAAAATGGTATGCCATGTGGGTATTTTTTGCTGTTCTGGCACCATAGGGGCTTCCTATATGGGACATGCCCCCCAAAAACCATTTCAGAAAAACGTACGCTCCAAAATCCCCTTGTCGCTCCTTCCCTTCTGAGCCCTCTACTGCGCCCGCTGAACACTTTACATAGACATATGAGGTATGTGCTTAGTCGAGAGAAATTGGGCTACAAATAGAAGTATACATTTTCTCCTTTTACCCCTTGTAAAAATTCAAAAATTGGGTCTACAAGAAAATGCGAGTGTAAAAAATGGAAATTGTGAATTTTCTCCTTCACTTTGCTGCTATTCCTGTGAAACACCTAAAGGGTTAAAATGCTGACTGAATGTCATTTTGAATATTTTGGGGGGTGCAGTTTTTATAATGGGGTCATTTGTGGGGTATTTCTAAGATGAAGACCCTTCAAATCCACTTCAAACCTGAACTGGTCCCTGAAAAATTGTGATTTTGGAAATTTTGTGAAAAATTGGAAAATTGCTGCTGAACTTTGAAGCCCTCTGGTGTCTTCCAAAAGTAAAAACTCGTCAATTTTATGATGCAAACATAAAGTAGACATATTGTATATGTGAATAAAATAAAATAATATTTGGAATATCCATTTTTATTACAAGCAGAGAGCTTCAAAGTTAGAAAAATGCAAAATTTTCAAATTTTTCATCAAATTTTGGGATTTTTCACCAAGAAAGGATGCAAATTTTTTACCACTAAGTTAAAGTAGAATATGTCACGAAAAAACAATCTCAGAATCAGAATGATAACTTAAAGCATTCCAGAGTTATTAATGTTTAAAGTGACAGTGGTCAGATGTGCAAAAAATGGCCGGGTCCTAAGGTGTAAAATGGCTGGGTCCTTAAGGGGTTAAAGACTGGTTACAGTTTCCCATTTAGAAACCCCTAAAACGCCCATTAAAAATCCCATTCAAGTCTGAGGGATTTTTTGATTATACGTTCTCACCCGTTATAGCCCATTATGACTAACGGACGTTATTTGTGATGGGAGAAAAATTTGTGCATGTGACGTTTTTTCTCTCGTCACATATAACGTCCGTTAGTCATAACAGGCTGTAATGGGTGAGAACGGATAATCAAAAAATCCCATAGACTTGAATGGGATTTTTTAACAGCCATTTTAAGGGTTTTCTAAATGGGACATTGTAACAGGTCTTTAAAATGGAGCAAAAGTATAGTGTGAAAGGAGCCTAATAAGATTAACTCGTCATTGGTCCGGACTCAGGAGCTAAACAACATCCCACCAGTACTTGCTCCTTGGTGTTGTATTTAATGATTGGACATCTTGTTAATCTAATGAAACACTGACTTCTGTTGAAGTGGTCACGACTAACGTCATGCAGATTATTCCATTTACTAGATTGGAGATCACTATGATGCATATTACATAAACCTTTGCCGTACTTATGGATATGTCATTACAGACTCAGATTAGGACTCTGTTTCATAAGGCAAATTTTTAAATGTAAGTACAGTGTCTGCCATAATGAATCTTCTTAGGATGTGTATGAATCCACATGGAATTAAAGGGGTACTTCCAAAATCTAAATTATGTCTCATTGCCCCCAATTAGTAAAATCAATACATTTTGCAAATATAATTAATTAAGAAGAATGAGGTAACCGGATGAAGAAACATAAAAGGAAATCAAATAGTAAGTTAACTTTAACAACATTTTGCAGTATGTTTCCTTAAGTTGGGAAGGTTCAGGGCTTTTTTAAATACATGAGAATGTGGGCTAACCCATGAAGTTGGCATGCACCAGATACCTGTTAAAAGATGTATTGGCATCATGGTATCTAAATTATGGTAAGACTACTTCAGAAAAGTAGTTTTCTAGTAGTTTTTAAATGCTCTTAATTGGAACCAAATCATTATAAACTATAGATACAAAGAGTGTCTACCACTCTGGAGGACCCAGCATGTCCATTCAACAAATCAACACCAACACTTATTTTATTGTGCAATACTTAATTTCTCCTGTGGGGGTGCTATTGAGGAATTGACTACTTCCTCCCAGGTTCCACCACATATTAGAGCCGATGACTGCAGGTTCCAGTAGTAGAACAGCCTGTGATCAGCTTTTTGTTTTATTACGTAATCCTTCTAACAAAAGAGGGATGATGAAAAGTGGATGGCACCTTGGATTGACTGTCCATATGGCACCATCAATCCAAATTTAGATTGATTTGTAATGTCTTAAGGAGGTGGCTTACCATCTTTGAATGATATATAAAAGGCTGCAAAAAATACAAAAAAATGGGAATCCCCTCAATCTATAGATATCACAAAAGGTTCTGAGCCAAATACCAGTCCTTATTTGAGTAAGAAAAAAAAACATGAAAAGCTTCTTAATAAATATTTGCCAATAAAGTGCCAGGGTAACCTGTCTGCTGGCAGCGCAACCTAAAAACCTTGGCTGGCAGTGAAAGAGTAAAAATATTTCGAGAAGTTCTCAGGCAATTACTCCCACGGTCGATGAAGTTCATGCTGTGAGCTTGAGTGAATGAAGCAGAAGCTGAAAGGGTACTTCAAATGCTCTTCTTGCCCCTAGGTAGTTTATTTTGTACATCTGTGTTTTTACAGAAAATTTTCTACGTTCCTTTTTATTCTAAAACATTAACTCGGTGGACCAACAGGTCAAGAATGTTGGTATTTGGGGCTAAGAGCACCTAATATACTGATTTCCTTGCCTCAAGAAGAGATCACGGAAGGACACAGGACGGAGAATGGGAGTAAGGATATATTAGAAAGGGATGACATGTAACTAAACAATGTCAAGGACAGATATTGAACAATTACTTCCTTTTTTAATAATTGTAGAATTTAATCTTACTACGTTTAGGAAAATTTGAAGAACTATTAGAATCAATACGATGGCATTTGAGAGCTGAAACCGGATTGGTTGCGGTGGGCGACTACTACATTTGCACCTTGCGCCAATTTTAATGCATTTTATTATTTTTTATCAGTTCTTCTATTGTAGTGAAAATAAACATAGTCAAAGTTTTTCTTAATAATTGTTTTCTAAATTATTTTTTATGCACAATTCAGTGATATCTGAAACCTTATAGTATATTTTATTAGGGGAAAGTGACAATTTCTTGCCCCTTTAGCAGTCTGTAGTCTTCTTTTTCCTTGTCCCCAGGTTTTCTGTAATTGTTTGTAAACCAGTTGCTTAAAAAGTCTTCTTCAGGATGTTTAGAAATGGAGAAGATGAGTGAGAGAGTAAAGGAGGGGGATGCAGCTGCAGTCTCTCTGACTTAGCCTGTTTGCTGTGAGAGGGGAGGAAGAAGGAGACATCTAATTAGTCTCACAACTTAATGTTCCAGTCCTACATCAAAATGGCTTGGATAATCAGCTGATAGATGCCATGGCTTTTTGGGGACAACAACCCACCCTTCAATATACAGTATATCTAGGTTCAGTTGCTCTTTCATGAATACAGCTTTGCATGGTACTGTGGATCAGCTCCATTTGAGCACAGCGGCTCCTTCATTCTGATGACTATCAGTGGTCTAGGAGGTTGGACCCTTAACAATAAAACATTGTTGGCTTGGAGTCTTGGAAAACCCATTTACGGTAGGATCACACAGAGAGCTGTTGATGCACTAATAGCAGTCACAAGAGAGTGCTCCCTGCTGCGGATGGGCAGCTCTGTGTGTCTGCTTGTAGCAGTGAATTTATCGCTGTAGACACAGTGCCTTATCATAGCAGATGGGCAGCAGGAAATTTCCCGCTGCCCATCTGCTATGATCAGGCACTGTGTCTACAGCGATAAATTCACCACTATGAGTGGACACACAGAGCTGCCCATCCACAGCAGGGAGCACTCTCTTGTGACTGCTATTAGTGCATCAACAGCTCTCTGTGTGATCCTACCGTAAATGGGTTTTCCAAGACTACAAGCCAACAATGTTTTAATGTTAAGGGTCCAACCTCCTAGACCACTGATAGTCATCAGAATGAAGGAGCCGCTGTACTCAAATGGAGATGATCCACAGTACCATGCAAAGCTGTATTCATGAAAGAGCAACTGAACCTAGATATTTCCACTACAAGCAGACACACAGAGCTACCCCACCACAGCAGGGGTGCTCGCTCTTGTGACTCTCGTCTGCGCATCTCAGCTTAAAATATGCCGCGGATGCCTTCTGCGTGACACTACCCTTAAGCTGTATTTTACTGTTCATTTATATTCTAGATAAAGATAAACCAGGCAACCCTTTTTTATTTATTTATTTTTTAAACCTTTTAAAAGATTTATTTTATGGAATAAGATGGGGTTGGTCTGGTTCACATATGAAAAGTTCATACTTATTTACAATTAATTATTTAGGTGTTTTCTTCTATTCCTTGTTCATCCTAAAATGACAGTATTCTATGCAGAGTACAAGTGATTCCATGAGGATGAGGAGAAACCTGAATATTCAAATGGAACCCACCAAAAAAGGGACTTGCTGCTTGCCCATGGTACTGTAGATCAGCTCCGTTTGAGCACAGCAGCTCCTTCACTATAAAAGTTCTAAACTTGATAAAAAAAAAACCTGCAAGCTAAATTATTTAAAGTGCAAAAATTGATGATGGCACTCAGATGTCTACAGAAACATCCATTTATTAAGAAAGTCGGGTCAACGATACATTGCCCAACTGAGGGGGCAGTAAATTGAGAATTAAAGCCGTTCATAATTGCATCCATACGGGAACATGTAGCAGTGCCAACCTATCTTTGTTCTATATGGACGATAAATTATTTAAAGTATTGCAGGTTATTGGTTAGGTAAGTACATTGGAAAGTTCACACTTGGGAGAGGTGCCCCAGCTATTTTTTGGCCAGGAAGTCAACACAAACCTTCATCCAGTCTGCCTACATCGATGAACCAGCCCATAACCTAAAGCTTCATTCAGTAAAAGCAGATTACATTTCTGCATCTGTAAAAATCTGTAAACTATATTAAGATTGTCATTACCAGGGGTGGACAGGCAGAGTGAGCCCTAAGCTTTTCCTAGACACACTCTCCCTGTCTACATGCCCATCTGCCCTAAATGGCGGATCGACAACCACAGTGCCAGTCCCTACCTGCGCTAAAGTGCAGTGGACATAAAAACAAATAATAATATACATAGTCGTTAAAAGGCCAGAAACATAACGGGAAAACTACCAAACAACCAGATAGATACCAGATACCAGACAGAACATAAAATCACTAACAGGCAGACTATAGTGTACTAACAAACAGTTCAGAAAATGGAATCCAGATAAGCGACAGATATGAATAAATGAACTAGACAAGGTATAGAATGAGTAAACAGCAGAAACCAGGAAATACAGGGGATGAACAGAAGAACTGAATGTTAAACACTAAACTGATCAGAAACATAGAACACTGTTTACACTGGGACACAGAACAGAAACACACTGGACCCCCCCCCCCCCCCCCACTCCACAAAAGGAGTAGACAGCAATAATAACTCCAGATAGACTTCTAGCCAGCAGGCACACTCCACCGTGTGAACAGGATACTGGCCTAGAAGGAAACAGAAATATAATACACGGAACACTAGCATAAACAGATTAGGTTCAGATAACACAGATCAGTGAGTAAGCACAGAGGACACTATAGACCAATGGTAAAGCACAGAGGAAACAATAGATCGGTGATCATAAACTCTATGATCAGTGCATGTACTAAAAACTCTAAAGATCAGAAAACATGAACTCTATAAAAACGGATGCAAGAAAACCAAACTTCACAACGTGAAGGGACACAGGTCAGGATTCTCACAGTGTGAACAGAAACAAGGTACAAGCAGAATGGACATACAATCCTAAAAACCAACAGATATACCACAGACTAAAATCAATAATAAACAGGACTATTAATCATGTCTAAAACTCAGATAATATCACAAAATAAATAGAAGGTACATGATAAAAAAAGACATGGAAGTTCAATCACCAGCAACCAGAGTGCAGCAAAGCTAGGGTTTAAATAGCCACACCCAAGTTGCAATTGGCTCGGAGCATTAACTCTTCCGAGCACAGGAAAAATTAGAACAGAAACTGTTCAGACAAGAATACCATTGTCTGAACAGACCCCAAGACATAAAAACACAAAGACACAAAAACGGACATTATAAAGATGCTGTTGGACTTTGGAACAAATTTATAAAATATTTCTAAAATAAAATTAAAATAAATGACCCAACTTGACTATTCATCAACCGTTACTCAACGCCAAATCCTTTTCAAGGATTGCCTCGAAAAGTGGCCGATGCCAACACAACTGCAGAAGGCTTAAGACCCACCAGTTTCCTTCTGTCGACAGAAAAATAATTTGATAATTATTTCTGTATTTAGACATTCATGTTACGGCATTCACAGAGAAATGTGATTAGACAAAAGTGATCATTAGTCTCCCTTGTTCCACCATAAAGAAGGAAGCTGCTCTCATATTTTGCCCAGTTGACTAGAGCAGAGCAGGCAGTAATCTTGCTGAACACTTCAGTTTAGATGGTATATCAATGAGGCATTCAAACTGAGTAGTTTATACACAAAAAATTTTGTCTGCTTTGTAAAAGATTATCCCTTTATAAACACTCTGCAGAAAACATAAAAGCAAACAGGGGACAGCACATAGAACAGGAAAGATGTTGTTAGCAGGGAGATTATTACTGAATGGGTTGAAATGAATGGTGCTTACTAAAACCAGGTCCAGATACTTTGGCTGCAGTGAAACATAAATAATGGGAATGACACATTGTTTATTTGGGATAATGAGTAGATCCGAAGTAGTGGCCTAGCACAAGAGATTAAAGATTAAATATCCATCTCCTGATGAATATCTGTTGCAAACTTTAACCTTTTTCCTGCCAAAACGCACCATTTCCTCCTCTAATCGCCCATTGGTTTACATTATTCAAAAAAATGAAAGAAATTTTATTTCAACACATTACATTTAAATGTTCTATCTAAATATTTTTTCTCCTACTAGACTATCAAAAATTCAATTTGTTTTTTATTAGAAAACAAAGTAAATTGTTTCTATAAAATTGTTTTGTACTGAAAAGATATTCTCTTTTTTTTAATTAATATTATTTTTACCTTATTCGAGCAAAAATTTGCTACAATTATTTTATTTATTTTTTTATTTTTTTGAGACAGGGTCCTTAAATTTTGTTCTCATTAAGATAAATCCATCAAATGTAATTATGCTCTTTTTTAACGGTGCAATGCATTAGCTATTGTTATGTATTGTTCTGTCCGTAAATCGGTACTGCGGAATAATTTGTAACGACAGATTAGATAAAGATTAAAGAGAGTGATAAATATCGCAATAATTGTGTTTAATTTTATTTATACGCCATATAAGTCAGAGTTAAACGCGTTATAGGGATTTTTGTATTGCGGCTCTGTGTCCTGCAATTGGAATAAAAGTTTACCTAAAAAATGATTTCAAGGATGCTATAAAATGGGCTGATGAGGTGGGCTAAAGGCTATAGAGGGACTCATGAAAATGGCCGTTCAGCAGGTCTGGCACCGACTACCTAGTGACTTGTCTATAGAGAATTGACACTTCAGGTCTGTAATAAATTGGCTGCAACCATGAATGACTGATATAAACAAGCTTCCATCTCTAGTTATTACTGTAGGTATATTTGTCAATTAGTCCCATAGACAAATAAAAATTTTAAGAAAAAAAATCGCTGAAATTACAATGTATATACATAAAGCAATGGCAACTTTATACCATTCATAACATATTAGACATTTGTTCATATATTTTTTTAGGACTCTCAGTTTTCATTTCCATTTATTTCTACTTTATTTACACTAAATCTCAGATTAAGTGTTACGGAAATTGTTGACCAGAAATACAATTTCGGTAATAGAAAACTAAATCTATAAATGTTCAAATTGTTTACTTTGCTCATCCTGAACTTTAGCGTAATGTTCACACTGGGCACAACATTTGTGACCTAACAAGAATAATAAAATGTTTAAATTCTAGTTACATAAAGATATTTGTACAAGCGTAATGTAAGATAACTTTTATTTACATTTTCAACTGCAACTATTGGATATTCACGGCATATTCACACTCTGCAGCTAAATATCTGTTTTAATTATCCGATTGGTTTGTTTTGGCCACAAGCACACAGATTTCTGTGAGCCATGTTCAGATGAATGTATATATATATCCTAAAGGTGGCCATACATCTTCAAAATAGCAGGGAGCTACTTCTCCCAACCTCTAGGACATTGCCACACACCTCTTGGCACAATGCATCCTTCTTGAGAGAAAAAGAATTGCACAATTAAATTCAATATGCCGAATCCTTTATTTCCCTGACACTATAGGCAAATTTAACCAATTTATGTGTATGGAAAACTGTAGAGATAATAATGCCTAAAATATGTTGTAGTTAACCCCCATGTGCCCCAACATTGCAGTTATCCCTCTTTTGTACCCCAACGTTATAGGTAGCATCTTTTTTGCTCAGATATTATAGTTAGCACTGTTATCACTTCAGTTAGGCCCCTTTAATGCCAACACAATCTGTAATTAATTATCCCAATTCCCTTCAAAAACAAGTGCCTCCACACTGTACCCATATGTTATAGTTAAGCCACCAGAACATACCCCCATATTGTAGTTAGGCCCCACAGTTGATTTAGGCTCTCATACTGTGCCCACTCACTTTAGTTAAGCAACCTTTTGGCATCCCTCCTTTTTTCTCAGGCCTCCTTGTGCCCCTACATTTTAGTAAAGTCTAATGTGCCCTGACACTTTAGTTAGGCTCCCTTGTGCCCCCAAAATTTAGTTGGGCCTTCTTGTGCCATCACTCACATATCCTACCCCTGGTATAACTCATCCAGTAAGGCAGCTGAGATGGTGCAAGGCACAGACGGAATGAGGCAAAGTCGTTGTCAGGACAGGAAGGAGGTCAGGGCTGGCGGCACAATAGCAAGTCAGAAACACGTAGCAAGGAGGTCAGAGGGCAGGTGGCATAGTAACGTGGTCAGAAAACGTAGCAGGCCGAACTGGTGCACGGAGAGGCAGAGCACAATATAATGATGCCTTCTCAAAGGCACAGAGGCACAAAGATCCAGTAAAGGTCAGGAGGAAGTGCAGAGTTAAATAAGGTTGGGACTAGGCAAGCACCAATTAATGGTGCGCTGCCCCTTTAAATCGCAGAGAGACTTCGGTGAATGCCCTAGGAGGCGAGTACGCATGCCACGACAGCCAGGGACAGCCGAGGGGACTGAGATGCAGGGAGGTGAGTGACGGGCCAGCGATTGCATGCAGGCATGACCCGCGATGCAAACTGCGGCCCCGCCAGTACGGGAGGACAGAACCTGAGGGCGCTCGCAGCCAGCATGTCTGGCTGCAGCGCCACCTGTAACACAAATCTGTTTAACTTTCTGGCACCAGTTGATGTACCAAAAATGTTTTCAAGACGGCCATACATATTTTGGCCTCTCCGACAAATTTTGACAGGACAGAATGATTAGCTAATGGGGTGTCTTTGCTATCCCTCAGAGTTGATAAGCCACCTTCAGAGGTGTCTGGAAGCGGCTTGCTCACCTCTCCACATTTGGAACACATACACACTTAACTGAAAGATCTGTCATCTAAACAAGCATTCTGTTGACAGCTTTCTAAAGTGTATGTTCAGCTTTGTCTCTCATCAGCTGCTTGTTTTGGGTGATCCAAGGATAGAGTATTTTAGACTAAGACAAAAAACTTTACTGTGCATAAGTATTCACCCCCTGAAAGTCAATACTCTGTGTAGTCACATTTTGCTGCGATTACAGATATAAAGCTCTGTTGGCTAAGCTCATCTAGACCATTTTTGACCATTCTTGTAGGCTAAACTGCTCCACTGCTTCAACTTCCTCAAAAAACATTGGTTGTGTTGGTATCCAGCAGTCTCAAAGTGTTACCACATGTTCTCTGTTGGACTACTATCTGGGATTTGACTAGGCTGTTCCAAAACATTTTAATGTTTCCCCTTAACCCCTTAAGGACCCAGCCCATTTTCACCTTAAGGACAGGGCATTTTTTGCACATCTGACCACTGTCACTTTAAGCATTAATAACTCTGGGATGCTTTTACCTTTCATTCTGATTCCAAGAATTTTTTTTCGTGACATATTTTACTTTATGTTTGTGGTAAATTTTCGTCGATACTTGCATCATTTCTTGGTGAAAATTTGCAAAATTTGATAAAAAATTTCTAAATGTAGCATTTTTGTTTTAACTTTGAAGCTCTCTGCTTGTAAGGAAAATAGACATATCAAATAAATTATATATTGATTTGCATATACAATATGTCTACTTTATGTTTGCATCATTAACTTTTGGAAGACATCAGAGGGCTTCAAAGTTCAGCAGCAATTTTCCAATTTTTCACAAAATTTTCAAAATCTGAATTTTTCAGGGACCAGTTCAGTTTTGAAGTGGATTTGAAGGGCCTTCATATTAGAAATACACCATAAATGACCCCATTATAAAAACTGCACCCCTCAAAGTATTCAAAATGACATTTAGTAAGTGTGTTAACCCTTTAGGTGTTTGACAGGAATAGCAGCAATGTGAAGCAGAAAATTCCAAATCTTCATTTTTTTTACACCTGCATGTTCTTGTAGACCCAGTTTTTGAATTTTAACAAGGGGTAAAAGGAGAGAAATCACCCTAAAATTTGTAACCCAATTTCTCTCGAGTAAGGAAATACCTCATATGTGGATGTAAAGTGCTCTGTGGGTGCACTAGAGGGCTCAGAAGGGAAGGAGCGACAATGGAATTTTGGAGAGTGAGTTTTTCTGAAATGGTTTTTGGGGGCATGTCACATTTAGGAAGCCCCTATTGTGCCAGAACAGCAAAAAAATTTTAAAAATTAAAAACTCATGGCATACTATTTTGGAAACTACACCCCTCAAGGGGTCAAGCGAGCCTTAACAACCCACAGGTGTTTGATGACTTTTTGTTAAATTTGGATGTGTAAATGAATTTATTTATTTTTTTCACTAAAATGCTGGTTTTTCCCCAAAAATTTAATTTTTCATTTTCATGGACCACTGTTCCAAAAAATCTGTCAGATACCTGTGGGGTGTAAATGCTCACTGTACCCCTTATTACATTACGTGAGGGGTGTAGTTTCCAAACTGGGGTCACATGTGATGCAATCGCTTCCGGGTACGGAGATACCCCATATGTGGCCCTAAACTGTTTCCTTGAAATACCATAGGGCTCCGAAGTGAGAGAGCGCCATGCGCACTTGAGGACTAAGTTAAAGATTGCATAGGGGTGGACAAAGGGGTATTCTATGCCAGTCATTCCGAAACAGGGTGCCTCCAGCTGTTGCTAAACTCCCAGCATGCCTGGACAGTCAGTGGCTGTCAGGAAATGCTGGGAATGGCTGTCCGGAAATGCTTGGAGTTGCCAGATGAAGGCTCTGTTTAGGAAACACTGCCGTATGATATGTTTTTCATTTTAATTGGGCGGGACAGTGTAAGGGGGTGTATATGTAGTGTTTTACCCTTAATTATGTGTTAGTGTAGTGTAGTGTTTTAAGGGTACATTCGTACAGGTGGGGTTTATGGTGAGTTTCCCGCTAGGAGTTTGCGTTGCGGTGGAAAATTTGATGCAGCTCAAACTTAAAGTAGGAAACTCACTGTAAACCCGCCCGTATAGTGGTCTCCAAACTGTAGCCCTCCAGATGTTGCTAGTCGCAGGATCGCCACACCAGGGAGAGGATTGCCACCCGCCGCCACCGATCGTCGCCGTTAAGTGGACCTCCACCGCCGCTGTCGGTCACAGGACAGTTCCCCCGTTCTGCCCTGGGTAGGCAGAACGGGGGAACCGAACTTTAATCCCCCGAACTGCTATTGGTCGGCCGCTTCTGACCGACCAATAGCAGGGATAGGAGGGGTGGCACCCCTGCCATCTCACTCCTATCCCTTCAGGTGATCGGGGGTGTTTTGGACATTCGTTTTCTTCTGTTTTGCATCAAGCAACTGATTTTTTGTAGCTGCCCATTTCATAAAGCTTCAAACTTTGGAGTGTAAGACTAATAGTGGTCTGTGGACAGATACTTGTTTATAGATTTTGGAGATCTGTCAGTGTTATCATAAGTGTCTTTATAAATGTTTTGAGTTTATGCCCTCCTTGTCTGGTCTTGGAGTTTTGGTGGGAGCCTTGTCAGGTTTGTAGATGAGACATATTTCTCCATGATATTATAATGGGTTTAATGTTGCCCTGGGAAAACATTTAAACTTTGGGATTTTTTTCACAACTCAGCCCTGATCTATACTATTCTACAACTTTGTTCCTGACCTGTTGGGAAGCTCCTTGGTGTTCATGCTGCTCCCATTTAACTTTGCCGGCTAATTGGCCTTTCAGAACAGGTGTATCTATGCTGGCATCATGTAAAAATGGGAAGAGGGACAATTTCTGCCATTATGTTGCTCTTTAGGGATAGAAGGTGGGGGTGGGGGAGGTCATTTTGGAGTCTGTGTCTTTGACATTGAGGGTGCTTTTTATCACCCCCGGATGACTTTGCAATTATACCTTTCTAAATTGTGCTCTGGGAATGGGCTACAAAGCAAGGGAGTCTAATCTTATTGGTGAAAATGTGCTAAAAGAATGAAAATCCCATGAATTATTGTGGCATCTGACAGTGTGATGCATCATTTAAATTAGAGCACACGTACTGAACACAACACACCTCCCAGTCCTTACACAAGGTTCTCGTTCCTACAAAATGCATAAACAGCAGACAAAAAGATGACATGTAAATCAAGATGCTGTATTTGAATTCAAGCATAAATCATAGTACACCAGGGAATACTAATACAGTATTTGTTGTTTGCCTGAAACTTGGAAAGAACAGCTGTGCAGATTTATTCAGGAGATCTGCACAAGGACGCATCCCCATGATGGAATGTAGAGGATACACTTGGATGGAAAATTTCATTATAATGGCTGAGAGAGCGGTCCCAGTAGACCAAACATTTGTCTTTGAGGTGAGAGATTCTCAGCTGAGATTCACTTCAAGGTAAATTTTAGTGGACAAATGCAATGAACCGGAAAACAAAAAAGAATCATGCATCAAAATTGTAACATTTACAAGATTAAGGATTTATTATGCATATCCGTATTCACCTCTATGACAGCATGAACCCTTCTTATCCCAGTTTGTGCTTTATAAAATCCCTATGGAAATGGCTACATGGGCACCATAGTCCACAGCTTGTAGTGGAACCCAATCATTAAGTCCTTCTAAAAACAATAGCTTATAGTGTATATATTATCAACATACAGTGGGGATCAAAAGTTTGGGCACCCCAGGTAAAAATTTGTATTAATGTGCATAAAGAAGCCAAGGAAAGATGGAAAAATCTCCAAAAGGCATCAAATTACAGATTAGACATTCTTATAATATGTCAACAAAAGTTAGATTTTATTTCCATCATTTACACTTTCAAAATAACAGAAAACAAAAAAATGGTGTCTGAAAATTTATAGCATGCACTGCTCACTTTGCAAAGCTGAGACCTGCTAGTGTCATGGATTGTTCTCAATCATCATCTGGGAAGACCAGGTGATGTCAATCTGAAAGGTTTTAAATGCCCAGACTCATCTGACATTGCCCCAACAATCAGCACCATGGGTTCTTCTAAGCAGTTGTCTAGAAATCTGAAACTGAAAATAGTTGACGCTCACAAAGCTGGAGAAGGCTATAAGAACATAACAAAATGTAATTAAGAAATTGCAGTCATCAAGAACAGTGGAAGTTAAAGCAAGATCTGGAAGACCAAGAAAAATATCAGTCAGAACAGTTTGCAGGATTGTGAGCAAAACAATTCAAAACCCAGACTGCACAATCCCTCCAGAAAGATCTGGCAGACACTGGAGTTGTGGTACACTATTCCACTATTAAGAGATACTTGTACAAATATGATCTTTATGGAAGAGTCAGAAGAAAATCTCTTTTACGCCCTCACCACAAAAATCAGCATTTGAACTTAAATTAACATATAGACAAGCCTGATGCATTTTGGAAACATGTTATGTGGACTGATTAGGTTAAAATTGAACTTTTTGGCCGGAATGAGCAAAGGTACGTTTGGAGAAGAAGGGGAACAGAATTTAATGAAAATAACCTCTGTCGAACTGTTAAGCATGGGGGTGGATCAATCATGCTTTGGGGTTGTTTTGCAGCCAGTGGCAAAGGGAACATCTCACGAGTAGAAGGAAAAAATGATTCAATAAAATTTCAGTTAATTTTGGATGCTAACTTGATGCCATCTGTGAAAAAGCTGAAGTTAAAGAGAGGATGGCTTCTACAAATGGATAATGATCCTAAACACACCTCGAAATCCACGGGGGATTACATCAAGAGGCGTAAACTGAAGGTTTTGCCATGGCCTTCACAATCTCCTGACCTCAACATAATTGAAAATCTATGGATAGACCTTAAAAGAGCAGTGTGTGACAGACAGCCCAAAAATCTCTAAGAACTGGAAGACTTTTGTAAGGAAGAATGGGCAAAGATACCTCAAACAAGAATTGAAAGACTCTTGGCTGGCTACAAAAAGCGTTTACAAGCTGTGATACTTGCCAAAGGGGGCAGTACAAGATATTAGCTCTGCAAGATGCCCAAACTTTTGCAGATGCCATTTTTTTTTTGTTTTCTGTTATTTTGAAAGTGTAAATGATGGAAATAAAATCTAACTTTCGTTGACATATTATAAGAATGTCTAATCTGTAATTTGATGCCTTTTGGAGATTTTTCCATCTTTCCTTGGCTTTTTATGCAAATTAATAATTTTTTTTACCTGGGGTGCCCAAACTTTTGATCCCCACTGTAAGGGGGCAAC
Source organism: Hyla sarda (assembly GCF_029499605.1). Lineage (NCBI taxonomy): Eukaryota > Metazoa > Chordata > Amphibia > Anura > Hylidae > Hyla > Hyla sarda. The sequence goes on from NC_079191.1 coordinate 416,556,129, forward strand.
ACTGGAGAGCTGCTGCCCCTTCAGTAAGCGGGTCACCATGGTCTAAAATTGATGGCCTATCCTAAAGCTGGCTTGTCCTTAGATAGGCACTGCCACTTAAAGGAAATCTGTCGTCAGCATCACCCGCACTAAGCCTATTACATAGGCTTGTAGTGCGGGTGATGCTGATTAAAAAGCTATGTACCTTATTAAAAACCGAGCAGTGGATGTTTAGAAATCTTTATATTTACTTACCTGTCAGTCACAGGCTTGGGGCTCAGTTACGTCAGCGGGACTCGGGACTCGGAAGCAGGACTCGGCCGGCCATTGATGTAAAGTTTCCTGTGATCTAAAGTTTTTACAAGTGCGCATGCGCGGGTTTACACTAGCGTTAACCCGCGCATGCGCACTTGTAAAAACTTTAGATCACAGGAAACTTTACATCAATGGCCGGCCGAGTCCCGCTTCCGAGTCCCAAGTCCCGCTGACGTAACTGAGCCCAAAGCCTGTGATTGACAGGTAAGTAAAGATTTCTAAATATTCACTGCTCGGTTTTTAATAAGGTACATAGCGTTTTAATCAGCATCACTTGCACTACAAGCCTGTGTAACAGGCTTAGTGCGGGTGATGCTGATGACAGATTTCCTTTAAGCAAACTTTGCATAGATCAATAGTACAAGTGAATATAAGAAACTTTGTAATATATCTTATTAGCCAAATTTTTTTACCCCTCCTGCTGCTCAAATCTTTTTCTACAAAAATCAGCTCATCTTTGTCCTGTGTCTGCAAGACAAACAATACACGTCTAAGGAGGGGGAGGAGAGAACTCCACCCACCAGTTTTGTGAGAACTGCAATTTATAGATGAAGCCTGCAGAGCAGAAATCTACATAATGGCCAAAAGAAGTGTTGCTTCAGTTTACAGTTAACAGTTTATCCTGAATAGTCATCTGAAATTAAAACTACGCTTTAAATTATTGAATTTCGGCAACTGAATTCAACCACTAGGGGAACTTTAGGAGGCGCTTACTGCTCCTAGGCTCCCCCTGGTGGTGGCTTCTGGGAGTTAGAAATCCCATTTATGTCTATACAAGGGATTTAGAAATCTGGATCACTAAAAAGTATTTCTAACTACAAAAAATATTAAATGATTCAGCACAGAGTGTTACAAGGTTGACATTCACTTGCAATTCTTAGATGCAACATAAACCATACAAATAAACAACCTTTCCTCAAAATATAAATTTTACTGCTTTGTACAGTCATCATTCTGATGACTATTTGTAGTCCAAAAAAAGTCCTAGTTTGTTTATTGGATATCATCTCCTCCAGAACCCTCTTAAGGTAAAAAGAACAGATAATCTTCTAAGCCTTTATCAGTTCTCTAGAGACCAGTGGTTCCCACACTGCAGACCTTTAGATGTTGTAGTTTTGTCACATTTTGGAGGTCCACAGTTTGGAGACCACTGCTCTAGACCTAGGGGACTGGATTAAAGGGAACCTGTCATAATATTATCTGAGAACAGCATTTGATAGAGGGAAAGAAACTGAGCTCTGTGATAAATAGGTTTACATGACTTTGAGCAGCAGTTCTGAGTAAAAAGCACAGTAAATCCTAGCAGGACTCCTAGAAGAGACAGTGAGAGTCCAGCCCCACCCACACACCGTGATTGACAGCTTTCCTTTTATTAGCATATATACAGAAAGGGCTGTCAATTACTGTGTGTGGGAGGAATAATTAGGGCTCTCATGGCACCTGGGAGTCCTGTCAGGGTTTACTCTTAAAATCTGACTTGAGTTACAGCAAACTGATATTTTTCAGTCATCCAATACAGAAATTGATATATTTTCTTACAAAGGATAAAATATTTGATTATGCCAGTCTTTGGAAGAGTTGTAAGGAATAAGCAAAACTCTGAAAACTTGTTTTGGCAGTATTTGCTTAGAGTCTGCCAATGATTTGAGTTAGATTTGATTGGATTCAGAAATGGCCCATACACAGTACCTGGCTCAGTGAACATACAATGCATTTGTGTATATGTACTAGGCTCCCTGCTCCAAACTATCAAATGTACCAGATCAGTGATCCTACGAATGTATCAATGCTTACTAATTACATTTATGACAGAATTCCCTGCTCCTGTATAAGTCTCCCTAAGTGTATCCCACCTCCAGACTCCTCTGTCCTGCAAAAGACTCTTCTGTTCTGATCCAGGCCCCTCTGTTCTTTTTTAGACCCCACTGTTTTCCCCAAAACTCATCTGTTCCTCCCTTACAGACTCTCCTGTTTCCTCCTCCAGACCCCTCTGTTTAACTCTACAGACTCTTCTGTCCTTCACCAGACACCTTTGTGCTTCTCTTAGACTACCCTGTCCTGCTTCAGACTCCTCTCTCTTCTCCTTATAGACCCCTCTGTCCCACTTACAGACCCCTCTTTTCCCTCTACAGACTGTTCACCCCCTTTAGACTCATCTAGTTGGCTGCAGTTGTCCCAGAGTTTCTGGTGGTAGAGAGCACAGGAGCACTTTGAGGGTCAGAGAGTAGAGGGAGCTCAGTGCCACAAGTCTTTCACTAAATTACATCCCCAGCCTTTATACTGCCGCCGAGTCCTGGCCAGTCAAAGTGTGACAGCGGCATTGCAAAGCAAGAAAGCTACTGTCACGTGGGCGCTCCAGGCACTGTTAGGCTATATTCACTCCCCTTGTTTTCAATTGGATTCTGCTGTACCATGAACAAGACAGGAAACATCTGCAGCGGAAATCCTGACATGTCAAATCTTTTTAGGGAATCCGCTCAGAAATGCATTAGCGTCTATGGAGACATGGTGCATTTCCGAATGGTCCTAGCGCTGGCACGCTCTGCCTGCGTCCTCTGTTTGTGGAGAGTCTACCTGAAAAATTCTGCTGTGTGAACATAGCTTAAGTCAGTGGTGCGGTACAGATGTTGGCTGGACCGTGGGCAGTCCCTTTACACTGCCAGGCTCTTGGACCATGTCCGAATGGTCTTACTGCTCATTCCCCCCCTGTTAAGAAGTGGGAAATTTGAGGATCTATTGATATCATGCCATGGCCGGTTAGACCAAGAAAATTTTGAGACACGATTGCCAGAAGAAATGTTTGGGATGCAAAGAAAAATCCACAGGTAATATCTGGAGGAATACAGGAGAAAAGACAATGTGACTGTTTCACAGAGCACAACTTGACACGCATTATACTTGAACAAAAATAAGCTGGATGATCAAGAAGCCAAAAAGAAGCCTTTTCTGGCCAATGGAGTCATGAGACCAAATTAGAGCTTGATGGTCACAATCAATGGAGAGGGTTCAACAAAACCTATAACATAAAGCCATAAAGCTGTTGCCTCCAAGACTGCTGTGTGTAAATGGCAGAAAGAATGTGGTCTTTTCAAAGAAGTGGGCTTTAAAAGGTTTCACTGTGTATAGAGTCCCTGCTCCAGTAGGTAATCAGCATCAAGGAATACATTGTATGTGTCTCGACGAAGCTCCTGTTCATGTAGATTTGTGTATATGAACTAGGCTCCCTGCTCCAGTCTGTCAAATGTACGAGATAAGTGATCCTACGAATGGGTCAATGCTTACTGACATTTTTGACAGGATGAGTCTCCCAAAGCGTATGAGTCTCCCAAAGCGTATCCCCCCAAAAAATCTGACCGTTGCTGTCTATGGAGACATGGTGCATTTACGAGTGGTCGTAGCACCGGTATGTTCTGCCTGCATCCACAGTTTGTGGAATGTCTGCTGGAAAAGTTCTGCCGTGTGAACATGGCTTTAGTCGGTGGCACGGTGCAGATATTGGCTGAACCATCGAACCATGTCTGAATGGACTTACCGCTCATTCCACCCCTGTAAAGAAGTTGGACATTTGGGGATCTTTCAAAATCATGCCATGGCCAGTGAGACCAAGAAAGATTTGAGACACAATTGGCAGAAGAATTTTTCGGGATTCAAATGGAAACCCACAGGTAACCTCTGGAGGTATACAGGAGAAAAGACAATGTGACTGTTTCACAGAGCACAATACGACAAAACTTGAACAAAAATAAGCTGGATGGTCAAGAAGCCAAAAAGAAGCCTTTTCTGGCCAATGGAGTCATGAGACGAAACTAGAGCTTGATGGTCACAAACAATGCAGAGGGGTCATCAAGGCCTATTACATAAAGCAGAAGTTTCAAAACTGTGGCCAATCAGCTGATGCAAAACTACAACTCCCTTCGGCTGTCCGGGCATGGTGGGAGTTATAGTTTTGTAATAGCAGGAGGGCCACAGTTTGGAAACCACTGTCGTAATTTATTTATACATTTTCAGAATCAAAAAAACAAGAGCGTTGCAACACTAAGTTCTAGGAAAAGATGATCTAGCATTTATATTTCATAGGAAATTGATTTATTTACATCAACAAACATGTCAGGAGAGGTGAAACATCTCCTTTAAATTGCCTTAATAAGGGAATATGAAGACATCTTCCATGGAACATGAAGTATCACACAGTCTGCGTCAACGTTCAGACATAAGTAGATGGCTTGGCTTCCGTCAAAATGATGATTAAAGCGTTATTATATTAACACTGTTATTTTTCTCTTCTGTGACTGTTTTATTCTTAGTTTTGACAGTAACTGCTGCTATTGCTATGTAACAGATGACACATTTTGTTCAACCTCTTCAAGTCTGTGTGCATGGAACAGATATGAGTCTTTGTATTCAGCCGAGTAGTCATACAATGTAGATTTTGTTACAATTTGGCAACGGCGTTATTGAGGAAAATACTAATATCTCTCTTCTTGTTTGACTTCCATGTGGGTATATTCTGTCTTCTTTAGCAGTGCCAACAGATACTAAGCCAGCTATATAACTGGATGCCTCCGTACGACAGAAGGATGTTGTGAACTAAACATTTACAGTGTGTTATGCAGGGAAAAGCGTTAGATAAAATATTTTATTTTCTCAAGTTCTTGCAGGTGAAAGCATTTATTTTATTTATTTATTTTATTTAGTTATTAATTTATTTATTTATTGTATTAGGCTAAGTACACATTGCCATTGTGCTCCATTCTGTTCTGGGTCTGTTTAGCTCTTCTTTTTGTTTTCATTGAACGGCCCTCAAAGCTGGTCAGAGCACCACTGACTTCACTGGGTCACTATCAGGTCTCGAAGGATCCTATTGTCTTGAATGGGGTTTGGCAGGGATCCAGTAGTTTATTGGAGTTTAGTGGAGAAAAAAATAATGCATGTACTATTTTTTTCATCACTAAACTTACATAATTTTAATGGAATTGCAGGCGGTGCTCCATATAACGGAGCCCGGCGGCAATGGGAAAGAGGCCTTATCTTTTCCATTTATTGTGGCTTTAAACCAAAATGTGCTCACCAATATGTGCTGAAATATCTGTTATGGTTTGGTATAAGGGGGCTCCAAGTAGTATCCCCGACAACATCAATACTAAAATTGACATACTATAACTATGGGAGGGGCACAGAAGATCCATCTCTGGATACCTGATGTTTGACGCTACATAGATTATCCAAACTTAACCCCTTTGCTAACTGTGCTATCTGCTTTGGATGATTAATTTGTGACAGAAGGGTCCACCGGTAAAAGGCTGACACCAGTGTGTTGTATTGATGTGAGAAGGGGCACTCCGGTGAAAAACATTTTATTTTTTAAATCAACTGGTGCCAGATCGTTAAACAGATATGAAAATGACTTCTATTTAAAAATCTTAATCCATCCAGTACTTATCAGCTGCTGTATGCTCCACAGGAAGTTCTTTTCATTTTAAATTTATTTTCTGTCTGACCACAGTGCTCTCTGCTTACACCTCTGTCTGGCTCATGAACTGTCCAGAGTAGGAGCAAATCCCCATAGCAAACCTTTCCTGCTCTGGACAGTTCCTGTAGAATTTCTGGACAGTTCCTGATATGGACAGCAGCCTCCCCTTGATGTCTGTAGTGTGGACAAGCTCTAACATAAAAAAAAAAAAAAAAAAAAAACTACACAGAACAGTCCCTGGCATATAGAAAACAAAGAAAAAAAAAACGAGTGGAGAAGGAGTGGATGGAAAAAAAAACATAAACCAGTCCGTCATAGAGAGGAAGAGCGACAGGGACACAGGTAGGAGGGAATCGGGCCTATGGGCTTAATCATTGGAAATCAAGAGTTTGTAGTCCTTGGAGTCATGCAACAGAAACCAAATGAAGAAAAAGGCAGCAGAAAAGTGTCCAGTAAGCTGGAATACATGACATAGCGACATTAACCAGGTTAGATTTTCTATAGTGCTTGACAAAGATTTCAGAGTGTAGAAGGAAAAAGGCTGGTGTTTCAGGCAAAGGGATAGAAACTATTTTTTGACTTATGATTTTAAGACAACAGGGGAAAGATCTAGTGGAGTCTGGAAGGGACATAGTACTAATATGCCAAGACCTTAAAGGGGTACTCCACTGGAAAACATTTTTTTAAGTCAACTAGTGCCAGAAAATTAAACAGATTTGTAAATTACTCCTATTAAAAAAATCTTAATCCTTCCAGTACTTATCAGCTGCTCTTATGATCCACAGGAAGTTCTTTTCTTTTTGAATTTCCTTTCAGTCAGACCACAGTGCTCTCTGCTGACACCTCTGTCTATGTCAGGAACTGTCCAGAGTAGGAGCAAATCCCCATAGCAAACCTATCCTGCTCTGGACAGTTCCTGACATGGACAGAGGTGTCAGCAGAGAGCACTGTGGTCAGACAGAAAGGAAATGTAAAAATAAAAGAACTTCCTGTGGATCATAACAGCAGCTGATAAGTATTGGAAGGATTAAGATTTTTAATACAAGTAATTTACAAATCTGTTTAACTTTCTGGCACCAGCTGATTTTAAAAAAAATGTTTTCCAGTGGAGTACCCCTTTAAAGCCAGACTTCTGAAATTCACACGATATGTTGTGTCCAAGCACCAAAGGCTGTTCTGTGGGCTAAAGATTGCCTCAGGCATTTCTGCTGTCTATATGTTGGGCCCCCTGCTCTATTCTTTGCATTCATCAGCCACAATAACTGTTACGCCTAGCGCTCCGGGTCCCCGCTCCTCCCCGGAGTGCTTACGGCGTCTCTCTCTCCGCAGCGCCCCGGTCGGTCCCGCTGACCGGGAGCGCTGCACTGTCATGGCCGTCGGGGATGCGATTCGCACAGCGGGACGCGCCCGCTCGCGAATCGCATCCCAGGTCACTTACCCGTCCCGGTCCCCTGCTGTCATGTGCTGGCGCGCGCGGCTCCGCTCTCTAGGGCGCGCGCGCGCCAGCTCCCTGAGACTTAAAGGGCCAGTGCACCAATGATTGGTGCCTGGCCCAATTAGCTTAATTGGCTTCCACCTGCTCCCAGACTATATCTGATCTCTGCCCCTGCACTCCCCTGCCGGATCTTGTTGCCTTAGAGCCTAGTGAAAGCGTTACTGTGTTTGTCCATACTGTGTACTTGACCTCCTGCTATTGCCTTATTGACTACGATTCTTGCTGCCTGCCCCGACCTTCTGCTACGTCCGACCTTGCTTCTGTCTACTCCCTTGTACCGCGCCTATCTTCAGCAGTCAGAGAGGTTGAGCCGTTGCTAGTGGATACGACCTGGTCACTACCGCCGCAGCAAGACCATCCCGCTTTGCGGCGGGCTCTGGTGAACACCAGTAGTGACTTAGAACCGGTCCACTAGCACGGTCCACGCCAATCCCTCTCTGGCACAGAGGATCCACCTCCAGCCAGCCGGCATCGTGACAGTAGATTCGGTCATGGATCCCACTGAGGTTACCCTGCCAGTTGCCTCTGACCTCACTACGCTGGTCGCCCAGCAAGCTCGACAGATCGCCCAACAAGAGCACCAGCTGTCGTACTTGACCACCATGACTCAGCAACTTCAGTCGCAGCTACAGCAGCTTCAGTCTCAGCTACAGCAATTTCAGTCACAGCTACAGCAGCAACAACCTTCTCCTCCGCCAGCTCCTGCACCTCTTCCGCAGCGAGTGGCCACTCCTCGCCTCCGCTTGTCCCTGCCGGACAAATTTGATGGGGACTCTAAGTTTTGCCGTGGCTTTCTTTCACAATGTTCCCTGCACTTGGAGATGATGTCGGACCAGTTTCCTACTGAAAGGTCTAAGGTGGCTTTCGTAGTCAGTCTTCTGTCTGGGAAAGCTCTGTCATGGGCCACACCGCTCTGGGACCGCGATGACCCCGTCACTGCCTCTGTACACTCCTTCTTCTCGGAAATTCGAAGTGTCTTTGAGGAACCTGCCCGAGCCTCTTCTGCTGAGACTGCCCTGCTGAACCTGGTCCAGGGTAATTCTTCCGTTGGCGAGTACGCCATACAATTCCGTACTCTTGCTTCTGAACTATCCTGGAATAATGAGGCCCTCTGCGCGACCTTTAAAAAAGGCCTATCCAGCAACATTAACCCCTTAAGGACGCAGGACGTAAATGTACGTCCTGGTGAGGTGGTACTTAACGCACCAGGACGTACATTTACGTCCTAAGCATAACCGCGGGCATCAGAGCGATGCCCGTGTCATGCGCGGCTGATCCCGGCTGCTGATCGCAGCCAGGGACCCGCCGGCAATGGCCGACGCCCGCGATCTCGCGGGCGTCCGCCATTAACCCCTCAGGTGCCGGGATCAATACAGATCCCGGCATCTGCGGCAGTTGGCGATTAAAATGAACGATCGGATCGCCCGCAGCGCTGCTGCGGGGATCCGATCATTCATAACGCCGCACGGAGGTCCCCTCACCTTCCTCCGTGCGGCTCCCGGCGTCTTCTGCTCTGGTCTGTAATCGAGCAGACCAGAGCAGGAGATGACCGATAATACTGATCTGTTCTATGTCCTATACATAGAACAGATCAGTATTAGCAATCATGGTATTGCTATGAATAGTCCCCTATGGGGACTATTCAAGTGTAAAAAAATGTAAAAAAATGTAAAAGTAAAAGTAAAAAAAAAGTGAAAAATCCCCTCCCCCAATAAAAAAGTAAAACGTCCGTTTTTTCCTATTTTACCCCCAAAAAGCGTAAAAAAACATTTTTTATAGACATATTTGGTATCGCCGCGTGCGTAAATGTCCGAACTATTAAAATAAAATGTTAATGATCCCGTACGGTGAACGGCGTGAACGAAAAAAAATTAAAAAAGTCCAAAATTCCTACTTTTTTAATACATTTTATTAAAAAAAAAATTATAAAAAATGTATTAAAAGTTTTTTATATGCAAATGTGGTATCAAAAAAAAAGTACAGATCATGGCGCAAAAAATGAGCCCCCATACCGCCGCTTATACGGAAAAATAAAAAAGTTATAGGTCATCAAAATAAAGGGATTATAAACGTACTAATTTGGTTAAAAAGTTTGTGATTTTTTTTAAGCACAACAATAATATAAAAGTATATAATAATGGGTATCATTTTAATCGTATTGACCCTAAGAATAAAGAACACACGTCATTTTTACCAGAAATTGTACGGCGTGAAAACCAAACCTTCCAAAATTAGCAAAATTGCGTTTTTCGTTTTAATTTCCCCACAAAAATAGTGTTTTTTGGTTGCGTCATACATTTTATGATATAATGAGTGATGTCATTACAAAGGACAACTGGTCGCGCAAAAAACAAGCCCTCATACTAGTCTGTGGATGAAAATATAAAAGAGTTATGATTTTTAGAAGGCGAGGAGGAAAAAATGAAAACGTAAAAATTAAATTGTCTGAGTCCTTAAGGCCAAAATGGGCTGAGTCCTTAAGGGGTTAAAGATGTTCTGGCCGCACGAGAAATTCCTGCTAATCTGCATGAACTCATTCATCCAGCCACTCGCATTGACATGCGTTTTTCTGAGAGACATCAAGAGCTCCGCCAGGAAAAAGACTTAGATCTCTGGGCACCTCTCCCACAGTCTCCGTTGCAATCTACGCCTAGGCCTCCCGCCGAGGAGGCCATGCAAGTGGATCGGTCTCGCCTGACCCAGGAGGAGAGGAATCGCCGTAGGGAAGAAAATCTTTGTCTGTACTGTGCCAGTACCGAACATTTCTTGGTGGATTGCCCTATCCGTCCTCCACGTCTGGGAAACGCACGCTCGCACCCAGCTCTCGTGGGTGTGGCATCTCTTGATTCTAAGTCGGCTTCTCCACGTCTCACGGTGCCCGTGCGGATTTCTCCTTCAGCCAACTCCTCCCTCTCAGCCCTGGCCTGCTTGGACTCTGGTGCCTCTGGGAATTTTATTCGGGATTCCTTGGTGAATAAATTCCGCATCCCGGTGACCCGTCTCGTCAAGCCACTCTACATTTCCGCGGTCAACGGAATCAGGTTGGATTGCACCGTGCGTTACCGCACGGAGCCCCTCCTAATGTGCATCGGACCTCATCACGAAAAAATTGAGTTTTTGGTCCTCTCCAATTGCACTTCCGAAATTCTCCTTGGACTACCCTGGCTTCAACACCATTCCCCAACCCTGGATTGGTCCACAGGGGAGATCAAGAGCTGGGGTACCTCTTGTTTCAAGGACTGCCTTAAACCGGTTCCCAGTACTCCCTGCCGTGACCCTGTGGTTCCCCCTGTAACCGGTCTCCCTAAGGTCTTTATGGACTCTGCCTGCCATAAGAAGTGCCTCTCCCCCCCTCCCAGTCCAGTCAGGCAAGCCTCGGTGCCTCCTCATGGCCCCCGTCCTGGTGTCACACTGCCCCGTGCCAGGCCTCGCCCTCTGCCCTCCCTCCCCATTCCCACTCCTGCGGTACTGCCTGCCGTTGAGGAAACCCTCCATTCTTTCCTGGTGTCCTCATCCCAGGGGAGGCAGTTACCGGACAAAGAGAAGGGGAGACCTAAGGGGGGGGGGGTACTGTTACACCTAGTGCTCCGGGTCCCCGCTCCTCCCCGGAGCGCTTACGGCGTCTCTCTCTCCGCAGCGCCCCGGTCGGTCCCGCTGACCGGGAGCGCTGCACTGTCATGGCCGTCGGGGATGCGATTCGCACAGCGGGACGCGCCCGCTCGCGAATCGCATCCCAGGTCACTTACCCGTCCCGGTCCCCTGCTGTCATGTGCTGGCGCGCGCGGCTCCGCTCTCTAGGGCGCGCGCGCGCCAGCTCCCTGAGACTTAAAGGGCCAGTGCACCAATGATTGGTGCCTGGCCCAATTAGCTTAATTGGCTTCCACCTGCTCCCAGACTATATCTGATCTCTGCCCCTGCACTCCCCTGCCGGATCTTGTTGCCTTAGAGCCTAGTGAAAGCGTTACTGTGTTTGTCCATACTGTGTACTTGACCTCCTGCTATTGCCTTATTGACTACGATTCTTGCTGCCTGCCCCGACCTTCTGCTACGTCCGACCTTGCTTCTGTCTACTCCCTTGTACCGCGCCTATCTTCAGCAGTCAGAGAGGTTGAGCCATTGCTAGTGGATACGACCTGGTCACTACCGCCGCAGCAAGACCATCCCGCTTTGCGGCGGGCTCTGGTGAACACCAGTAGTGACTTAGAACCGGTCCACTAGCACGGTCCACGCCAATCCCTCTCTGGCACAGAGGATCCACCTCCAGCCAGCCGGCATCGTGACAATAACTCCTAGCAAGGGTAAAGGATTCCCGGGTTCCACTCTGCCCCTCTCTCTGCACAGAAGTTTGTTTTGTTTAAGTTCTGCTAAGTAAAGAGACAGTTATCTGTAACCTAGCATCGGTGTATTTTTAATCCCGTGCCTGGCCCAGGAGAAGCTGTGGCATCCTCGGACCATGTAGGTTGACGGTGCCCTGGCATCACAAACATATCCAAACACCCTGCACACAGTACCCCTAATTGTGAACCACAGATATAGAAGATTTAGGCTAACTCAGTCTGTCTAGATAGGATTTGGGAATGGAAAAGTCTATGTCCTCTTCCCAGCAGGAAACATAGGGGGGGGGGGGGGTTTAAAGTGCTACAGAGGAGACACCAGCAGAGAGTAGAAGTCAGAAAGGGTATGGTACATAGGGCCAATACTACCCATGCAAGTATCCTCATATAGGTATTGGAACTGTAGAAAACTTGTGTGAGATGGAAAAGACAAAAGCAAATGTGAAATCTGAATTACCCTCCATACAGGAGATGAGTCTAATATTTTTTTTCAACTCTGACCAAGAGAACCTGAAAACAACAGACAAAAGTGAATGGCAAGAGATTTGTTGTCGTATTTTGTAACAGCCCAGGGGCACCCCAGCTGGAAACTGAGGATTACACAATATGGAAAAGAGGGGAGATGTAGATGGATCAATGAGAAGCTCAGTAAAATATTTATAGTTGGCCATCAGGTCCCAGTGCTTCAAGAAGCCATCAGGTCCCAGCACTTTGCTCAGTTGCATTGACTGTAAGACAGACATTATTTGCTCTTCTATGATAGGCTGATCCAGTGGACCCCAAGACACCACTATGTGTGAGGGAAGACCCCAAGTTCTAGGTAATCTGTGAGTGTGAGTGTATGTTCACACTGCGGAATGTCCGCCTAGAAAATTTCAAGGCGGACATTCCGCAGGCTGCATGCTAGGGTCGCTTAGAAATGTACCTTGTTCATGGACGTCAATGCCTTTCTATGTAGATTCCGCAGAAAGAATTAACATGTCAATTCTTTCTGCAGAGGCCAGAATCGGAAATTCCACCATGTGCACAGCGCAGCAGAATCCCATTATAAACAATGGGAGTCTGCTGCAACTGAATTTTCGAGATAGTTTTTTCCATTGGATTCAGAAATTCTGTCATGTGAATTAAATTTTTGAGCGGAATTCCAGATTCTGAAAGAGTGGAAAAGTTTATTATTTAGGTGGAGTTCTACGTGGTTGCATTGCTGTCGAGGGTGACACGGCAGGTCCATGCGGTCCTAGCACCAATGGATTTTGCCAGTGCCTACTGCAAATGGAATCTCCGCCTGAATGATGATATAGGGTATGGTAATAGAGCAACCAGGTAAGGGTCAATGTTTCTGTGGCCATCCTGCTTATTGAGTAGGGGAACAAAATGATGCGACCTCTGATCCTTCAGAGAACATGCTAAAGTCCTACTGAATTTTAAAATAACGGCCTCATATGCCTTAAAGAGTACCTCTCATGATCTTGTTAAATCTTCCCAGTTCACTGCCCCCATCCTGATAAACCACCCCTGCCTTTATTTTTTTTATAATTTTTTAGTTCTCTACCTTAATATTGCTCTGTGTTTTCTACTCAGTCTCAGTCAGACTCGGAAGGGGCGTTCCCCAGGAGGCGTGACATCATCTGAAGCTATACAGGGGAGAGCTTCCTCCCCCACTCTGCTACACACAGCCAAGAGCAGTTCAGTGTGAGATGAGATATGATTGACTAAGGCAGCACCCCCCCGCCCGCCACCAGCAGTCCAGATTGCATTTCCTGATGATTTTGGAATTCTTATGGGGGGGAATGTGCTCTGGACAAGTAGGGAGACACCTAGTGGCAGCTTTTTTAGACACAAATAAAACAGAAAACTTAATTTATTTTTTTTAAACAAAGTACATTAGAAAGATTTTTTATTTACCATAAGGAGTGCAATGGCACAAATTAGTTTTAATTAGAGTGCCCATTTACAGGCTCATACAAACAGCTGTTTTATGGTTCCATTTATGAAAAGCTTTACTTAGATTAGTGTAAAACATTTTTGCATTCTAATGCAGTGTTTCCCAACTATGGTGTTTCCAGAAGTTTCAAAACTACACTCCCAGCATGCCTGGGCATGTTGGGAGTTGTAGTTTTGCAACAGTAGGAGGTACCCTGGTTGGGAACCACCATTCCAATGAGTTTTATTACTTGCTGAGATTAAACTACACAAAGTGTAATTTTGAGAGCTAATACTTTGCATATCCACCTTATCATACTGTAACTTTCCTTTGAAGTCTTGAGAGAAAGCGACCGGGTACTTTGATATTTCTCCAATAACTATTTAGCAGCAGCCAAAATAAGCCTCGAGTATCTCACCTGCTGCATTATCCTGTATGCCCGTAACACCGCTTCCCTGTCATTTCCTAATGTTTCCACATTCACAAGTAGTGAGAGTGGGAAAAGAGTGTGTAAAATTTCCCCCGACTTCCTTTAACTATGAGAGAGCATACAGAACAGGATGCTATGATTTATTTAACATGTACATGGACTTAAGTACAAAGAGCAGGGTGTGATTATTATGTGAAGTGCTTAATAATTCATTATTCGGAGTGCTAAATTTTTCCTTAGGGAAATACTTGAAAGTAAAACCCTAGAAATCAACCCAATCAAAAGTGTCAGCTCGATTAACTTAGGCTGGGCTGGTTTTTATAAAATAAAAAAAATAAAAATAAAAATATATATATATATATATATATATATATATATATATAGCCTTAATTTATTCATTTATTTATTTTAATAGTTGATAATATATTTCTGCATAAGTCACTAGTACATTTCCCTCTATGAAACTCTATATTACATCTTACTGGAGCAACTTTCTGCAGGTCTTCTTTCCTTAGAAGAGGAGGAGCATCTGCAGCTTCTTTCTTCCTCTGTGTCATACTGTGAGAGTGGAGAGAGGGAGAGAGAGAGAGTACTTTATCACCAAAATAAGGTTTCATTCACATTACCGCTGTGCTCCGGTAAATGGAGCACGGGAGTTTAGTGTAAAAAGAAATAGTGCATGTACTGTTTTTTTTTCTCTGCTCAACTCTTGTAAAATACTGGATCCCTGACAGACCCTATTTAAGTCAAGGGGATCCACTAGGACCTGGTGGTGTCAGTTGTATTCCAACCCCTTTTGGGTCTGTTCCGCACAAAAAAAAAGAGCTGAACAGACACTAATGGGTCGGACCACAACAGCAATGTTAACTAAGCCTAAGGGCAAACATCACCCTCGGAAAAGTCTACAAATTCAAAAAGCAAGCACACAAAAGTATTACAAATTCAAGAGTCATTGATAGATAAGGGAAAATGCACGTTTTTCCAACCTGAGTTCTTCCAGGTGTTGCAAAACTATAACTCCCAGCATTCCTGGACAGCCAAAGAGCTGGTTGGGAAACACTGTTATACACAATTTCAGCTTCTAAAAGAGTTTTTGTGGGGTCTAACCTACTCATAGCTCACTGAAAAGCAACTTGGCAATGATGCACATTTTGATGCAGTAGGTGCCAGCTTGTCCACTAATAAATGGTCCTCTATTAAAACAATGCAGCGCCACCTATTGGACCACATGTCAATGGGTACAAAATATGGACTGAAAGAGGTACTCTAAAAATTAAACTTATTTGCTCAGGGGGGATAAGAGTCTGATCACTGACACCCCTCCTGTATGGTGCCTTGTCTCTCATCTCCTATTGCAGGCTCCATCATCTCTCCACTGCCCTCTCCACCCCTACCCCTGGTGACGGCCTGTACAGCCAATTGCCAGTCAAGATGGAGTCCCAGCCATAGATTGGCTAAGCAGGCATCACACCTCTTCATCACCAGCATGTCTCCAAGGATGGGGGCCGGAGTGAGCTGAGGAGTAGAGAAGACGTCTGCATCAGGAGGTGAGATACAGGAGATCGTAGGGGGTCTGACTGCTGGAAACCCCCACGATCTCCTGTAGGGTTCCCCGTCTCTCAGGGGATAAGTTGTATTTAGTGAAGTACCCCTTTATAGGAAATGTGTCATCAAGAATATGACCTCTTGTTTAAATCAAGTTTTTATGTTAAACATATTTTTTAGGAATTTTTGGTAATGATTTTTCTAATTTTTCATTTTACTATCTATATCACAAAATAATTCTGCAATCTTGCAGTTTTAATCTAGCCACTAGGCCATAAACTAAGCTGATAATTCCTGTTTTGTCTGTGTTGATAAGGAGGAGGCTGCTGGAAAGGGATCTGTACAGCATTACAGCCAAAGGTGACCTCAGGAGAAGACAATAGGTGAAACTCACAGCTCAGCCTTCCACTTCCACTGGATTAACCTTTGCATATGTCACAGAGCATGCCCAGAAACATTTCCTCTTCATGTAATTAAAGGACAACTGTAGTGCAACACTTTTATTTATTCCTGTGCCCGGGCCTCAAAAATAAGCAAAATAAACTTTAACATATGTGCAACACAAAAAGAGAAAGACAGCCGCACATCCACCATTTGTAATTTGATCTATTTGCTTGTCAGCATAATTTCAAAAACTAATAGGTTGTTAGTATACATTTTGATCAAAAAGTACAAGCCCACTCGCCACTTCAAGGCCACCTCGTCAGAGTGGGTCCCTAACCTGACATGACGTTGCCCCCGAGGGCGACCACTGCCTCCGAGACCCCATGCCCAATGGGGGGAGCGACCCAGCGGCCAGGCAGCCCTACTACTGCCCGACCAAGCCCCTGGCTCTGGGCCACTCCACCCCCCAGACAAAGCATCACAGAAACAACGGCCGCCACAGAGAACCACACCAGTATGAAACCTACCATGTGCTCACTGTCAGAGGGCTGGGAGAATGGTAGGAGGAAACCCTTATGCAGTTTCCTGCTAATTAAAAATGCCTGGGCCAAATGGGTGAAGTGGAGTGCTGGCTGTGGAAGGAGGGAGAGACTACAAATGTGCAACACAAAAACAGAAAGGCAGCCGCAAATCGACATAAACTTTAACATACCTTCCTGCATGCCCCCGTTGGTCCGGCACAGGCCTCACGGTCCGACAGTGCTAACCTCCTTCCACTTCCTGGGGACGCCGGCGTATCACCGGCCGCAGCGATGTCCCACCCCGGCCGGTGATAGGCTGAGCCCTCTGTCATGTAAGGAGCTCTGGCCGGCTTCTTACATGACAGTGGGCTCAGCCTATCACCGGCCGGGGCGGGACATCACTGCGGCCGGTGATACACCGATGGCCCTGCGGCGTCCCCGTCCCCAGGATGTGGAAGGAGGTTAGCACTGCCGGACCGTGAGGCCTCTGCCGGACCAACGGGGGCACGTAGGAAGGTATGTTAAAGTGTATTTTGTTTATTTTGGAGGCCCGGGCACTGGAATATATAAAAGTGTTGCACTACAGTTGTCCTTTAAGACAGCTCCTGTCTATTATTGTCTATGTCCAATGGGGCTTGGTGTAAAGCATATCTTTAAATTCTTCTTTAAATTAAAAACAGCTTAGGCAAAATGTCTGCCCCCCAGAATTGCGTACAAAAAATTACATAAAATACAAAAGATAGAAACATATTAGAAAAAAATGTTTCAGTATCTGAATCAGTGGAAAAACTCTAGACTATAAATTCCCTTCAGGTCTAGTCCTTAAGATCCACCTACAATCGTGGATTTGAATATGTTCATGTTCTGTTCTAATGGAGTAACTGAACAAACCTGGAATGTTGGTGGGCCTTGAGGACTGGTTTGGGGACCACTGTGTTAAGAAACTTAAAGGGATTATCCAGGAATAGAAAAACAGAGCTAATTTCTTTAAAAAAAAATTAAAAAAACAGCTCCACGTTTGTCTCCAAAGTTGAGTGTGGTTTTACAACTTGGCTGCATTCACTTCAATGGAACTGAGCTGCAGAACCACACCCAACCTATTGACAGACAGGGAGCATTTTTTTTTTAAAAGAGAATAACTGTTTTTCTATTCTTGGATAACCCCTTTAACTTATACATTTTTAGATCATTCTGTTTAGTTCTACAAGATTGACAGGTGAGAGTGATTTCTGGTTTTCGTAGTAAACACTTTCTGAGCTTCTGTTTCATCTTCAAATCAAGTTAGGAAAGAGGTCTTCAAAATGTAAGGTAGTTACCTTCGGTTACCTACAGGAATTTTTTTAATAAAACACTATTAAAAAAACTCTAAGAAAAATCTAATAAAAGGCTGGCTGTATATCATGACAACCAATCATACACCAACAACCCCAACCACCCCCTCCCCCCCTCTCCTGTACTACAGGTGGTTAATTTGATTTATGATTACACGCGTCTGCTTACTATGTTTTTCTCTTGTCCCAAGCATACTCAATTCCAAGTAACACTGGGCTTGCTTTTGTCCAACTCTCTTTATTTAACTCAATTGAAGTAGATGTCCATAGGTGCACAGTGAGGATCTGTTTATCATTATATTTTTTCTCTTACCATTTTCTCTGTTTTTACAATGTTCTTATATACTTTCTTATGTCTGGGGCCATCCCAGGTAACAACATTTTAAAAGGTGCAGCTACATTAAAGGGATACTCCAATAGAAAAAAAAAAATCTAATCAACTGGTACCAGAAAGTTAAACAAATACTTATATTAACAAATCTTAATCCTTCCAGTACTTATCAGCTGCTGTATGCTCCAGAGGTAGTTATTTTCAGTCTGACCACAGTGCTCTCTGCTGACACCTCTGTTCATGTCAGGAACTGTCCAGAGGAGGATAGGTTTTCTATGGGGATTTGCTTCTACTCAGGAAAGTTCCTGACATGGACAGAGGTGGCAGCAGAGAGCACTGTGGTCAGACAGAAAATACATTTTAAAAGAAAAGAACTTCCTGTGGAGCATGAAACTGGAAGGATTAAGATTTTGAAATAGAAGTAATTTACAAATCTGTTAATTTTTTAAATCAACTGGTGCCAAAAAGTTAGTTTTCCACTGGAGTACCCCTTTAAGGCCATGGACTGAGTGGTTGAGATGGTGTGGAAGCTCAAGCCCAGTGGTGTGGAAGAAATAGCCCAGGCTGTCCTTCCTATAATTCAGCCCTATGGCTAAAAACAGTCTTGAACAAGACATAAAGGACTTGTCCTGCAAAAAAAATTGAGATCATGCAAAATATAACAACTTTTAAAATATAACTATTTTTTTGAATTATAGTTTAAAAAAAAAAAGCACTAATCTAAGTATTGGATAGCTGTCAGCAAAATGAGGGATCTAAAGTGCCCCTTAGAGCATGATCTGATAGAGCCTTTCTTAGGCCCCAATTAGCGGTATATAATTGTCAACAATTGGGCTGAGGACCCCTGCCTCTTTCTTAAATCACTTAGATGTCTATAAATGTCATTTTGGATCATCAATCTCGACCATTACCACAAGACACAGGCTATTGATCACAGCTATCCTCCCTCAAACATTCTGCAGGGTCCCAGTGCCGTAAATGAAGCAAGGGGTGATAAGATTTGGTCAGAATTAGTAATGTAATCTGCCTTTTTTCCAAAAACATCGGCACTTATCACCTTGAATTACAATATTGCAGCAAAGCCTCTTAAACTTGAATAGATAAGATCTTTAAAACCACACATAGCCCATATGTTGCGCTTTGTAGGGACAAAAAGAAAACCCTCTATTTTTATATAAAGCTATAATCCATTAAGCAATAGCATGTGGGCAATCTTTAAAACACACATTAAAGGTTACATTTAGTTGACTAGTCTAGATTTTCTAGATGCTTTCTTCAATCACTTACCACTATATATGAAAGGGTAAGGCTATGTTCACACCATAGAGATTCCGCAGCAGCAGAGTAACATTGATTTCAATAGGATTTACACAGCAGAATTTCTGTGCGGAAACATCTGGCATGGAAATTTAAATTCCGCAGAAAGAATAAACATGTCTATTCTTTCTGTGCACAGAAATGCATTACCATCTATGAGACGGTGCATTTCCGAGTGGTCCTAGTGATGTCAGGGGAATGTCCGCACAGAGATTTTACGAGCGCACATTAAACCCATGCACCCCCCACGTGAACATAGCCTAACTGGTTGGGTACCAATACTTTTCTAAAGTCCAAACGGCCATTCGATCCACTTGATGACAGAGGTTTTCTCTATTTTCAAGCCAGTAAGTCTGACTGACCTAAGTGTATTTTATATGGCATGGAACATAGTAGTGGGCAGAGATATACAGATATACATGTAAATTGCTGGCGTGTTGTGATATCCGCTTACCGCTTGTGGAATTCTGCCTCAAATTAAAGCCCATAGACTTCTATGGAATTCTGCACTCCCATTCCCATTCCACAAGCGGAAATTATGCTGTGTGAATAGACCCTTAGGATATCCCAAAACAACTGTGTCGGGTTAATGCATTCACGATAACCATGGCTACATCTGTAGCTAGGATTTTTTCCCCTGAAGAGTATGGGGTCATGTACCAAGGTGCACCAGCGGCTTACATGTTCTGAGGTCGGTGTGCTAGCAGCATACATGTTCTGTGCACAGAAATGGCGATATTACTCAAATATCACAAATATGTGCAACTTGTTAAGCATTTATGCCGATTGCACCAAAACTAAAAGATGACATCATTATACCAGATCGATCCCAACTGCTCACAGATCCCTCCTCTCTCAGCTCCATCTACTATCTCTAAGGGATCAGGATACATGGTAAATAAAAAAAAATTTCTGCATTTTTAATGTTTTTCCCATGATTTTTCCAAATTTTTCCACTGTGGTAAAAAAAAGGGTGTTATTTTATAGTCAAACAGTGTTATTTTTGTGATTATAGGTCAAATCATTTCAATAGCAATTTAAGTAAGAAAACACATCTAAACTTTATGTAATGTGAATTGACCCCAATACACCTATGAGTGTTATAAGTTTACCTGGATAACCTCTAGCACTTGCAACTTAATCAGATGATCAGGTGCTGTGATCATACACCTGATTCTCAGCCAGGGGAATGCTGTCTGAGAAGGCTGCATTACAGACCCTACATCATTGTTGATTTGTTAACCAAAATGAAACCTATGCAATGACTGCAACATTAACAAAAAGAGGTAAGCAAAATGCATACACAAAAACCTCTTAAGCCCTTAAGGACGCAGCTCATTTTCACCTTAAGGATGCAGCCTATTTTTGCAATTAACCCCTTAACCCCTTAAGGACCGGAGGTTTTTCCGTTTTTGCATTTTCGTTTTTTGCTCCTTGCCTTTAAAAAATCATAACTCTTTCAAATTTACACCTAAAAATCCATATGATGGCTTATTTTTTGCGCCACCAATTCTACTTTGTAATGACGTCAGTCATTTTGCCCAAAAATCTATGGTGAAGCGGGAAAAAAAATCATTGTGCGACAAAATTGAAAAAAAACGCTGTTTTGTAATTTTGGGGGCTTGCGTTTCTACGTAGTACATTTTTCGGTAAAAATGACACCTGATATGTATTCTGTAGGTCCATACGATTAAAATGATACCCTACTTATATAGGTTTGATTTTGTCGGACTTCTGGAAAAAATCATTACTACATGCAGGAAAATTAATACGTTTAAAATTGTCATCTTCTGACCCCTATAACTTTTTTATTTTTCCGTGTATGGGGCGGTATGAGCTGATCTGAAGTTTTTAACGGTACCATTTTTGCATTGATAGGACTTATTGATCACTTTTTATTCATTTTTAAATGATATAAAAAGTGACCAAAAATGCACTATTCTGGACTTTGGAATTTTTTTGCGCGCACGCCATTGACCGAGCGGTTTAATTAATGATATATTTTTATAATTCGGACATTTCCGCACGCGGTGATACCACATATGTTTATTTTTATTTTTATTTACACTGTGTTTTTTTTTTTATTGGAAAAGGGGGGTGATTCAAACTTTTAATAGGGGAGGAGTTAAATGATCTTTATTCACTTTTTTTTTCACTTTTTTTTTGCAGTGTTATAGGTCCCATAGGGACCTATAACACTGCACACACTGATCTTCTATGCTGATCACTGGTTTCTCATAAGAAACCAGTGATCAACGATTCTGCCGCATGACTGCTCATGCCTGGATCTCAGGCACTGAGCAGTCATTCGGCGATCGGACAGCGAGGAGGCAGGTAGGGGCCCTCCCGCTGTCCTGTCAGCTGTTCGGGATGCCGCGATTAGCCGCGGCTATCCCGAACAGCCCGACTGAGCTAGCCGGGAACTTTCACTTTCACTTTTAGCCGCGCGGCTCAGCTTTGAGCGCGCGGCTAAAGGGTTAATAGCACGCGGCGCCGCGATCGGCGCTGCGTGCTATTAGAGGCGGGTCCCGGCTTCACTATGACGCCGGGCCCGCCATGATATGACGCGGGGTTACTGTGTAACCCCGCGTTATATCAGAAGAGCAGGACCAAGGACGTACCGGTACGTCCTTGGTCCTTAAGGGGTTAAGGACCCATGATGTACCGGTACGTCATGAGTCCGCTCCCGTTCTATAACGCGGGACCACGGCGGGTCAGGCCCAGCCTCTAACAACGGCCAGGACCCGTGGCTAACAGCGCGCAGCACTGATCGCGGTGCCGTGCACTATTAACCCTTTAGACGCTGCGGTCAAAGTTTAATGCCGCGTCTAAAGTGAAAGTAAAACCATGCCGGTTAGCTCAGGGAGCTGTTCGGGATCGCCGCGGTGAAAAAGTGAATAAAGATCAATTAACTCCTTCCCTAATAAAAGTTTGAATCACCCCCCTTTTCATTTAACCTCTTAAGGACACATGACGTGCTGGAACGTCATGTGTCCGCTCCCGATCTATAAAGCAGGGCCACAGCCACGCGCTATTAACCCTTTAGATGCGGCGTTCAAAGATGAACGCTGCGTCTAAAGTGAAAGCATGCCGGTTAGCTCAGGGAGCTGTTCGGGATAGCCGCTGTGAAATCGCGGCATCCCGAACAGCTTACTGGATAGCCGGAGGGTCCCTACCTGCCTCCTCGCTGTCCGATCGCCGAATGACTGCTCGGTGCCTGAGATCCAGACATGAGCATTCAAGCGGCAGAATCATCGATCACTGGTCTCCTATGAGAAACCAGTGATCAATGTAAAAGATCAGTGTGTGCAGTGTTATAGGTTCCTATGGGAGCTATAACACTGCAAAAAATAAGTGAAAAAAAATAAGTGAATAAAGATCATTCCCTATTAAAAGTTTGAATCACCCCCCTTTTCCCATAAAAAAAAGACAGTGTAAATAAAAATAAACATATATGGTATCGCCGCGTGCGGAAATGTCCCAATTATAAAAATATATCGTTAACTAAACCGCACGGTCAATGGCGTACGCGCAAAAAAATTCCAAATTCCAAAATAGTGCATTTTTGGTCACTTTTTTTGGATCAATACGTCCTATCAATGCAAAAACTTCAGATCACGGCGCAAAAAATGAGCCCCGATATCGCCTCATACGCGGAAAAAAAAAAGTTATAGGGGTCAGAAGATGACAATTTTAAACGTATAATTTGTCCTGCATATAGTTATTATTTTTTCCAGAAGTACGACAAAATCAAAGCTATATAAGTAGGGTATCATTTTAATCGTATGGACCTACAGAATAAAGATAAGGTGTCATTTTTACCGAAAAATGTACTGTGTAGAAACAGAAGCCCCCAAAATGTACAAAAATGGCATTTAAATTTTTTTTTTGTCTCACAATGATTTTTTTTCCGTTTCGCCGTAGATTTTGGGGTAAAATGACTGATGTCATTACAACGTAGAATTGGTGTCGCAAAAAATAAGCCATCATATGGATTTTTAGGTGCAAAATGGAAAGAGTTATGATTTTTTAAAGGTAAGGAGGAAAAAACGAAAATGCAAAAACGGAAAAACCCCGGGTCCTTAAGGGGTTAATAACTCTAAGATGCTTTTACCGATTATTCTGATTCTGAGAATGTTTTTTCGTGACATATTCTACTTTATTTTAGCGGTAAATTTTCGTCATTACTTGAATCCTTTCTTGGTGAAAAATCCCAAAATTTCATGAAAATGTTGAAAATTTTGCATTTTCCTAACTTTGAAACTCTCTGCTTGTAAGGAAAATGGATATTCAAGAAAAATTTTATATTGATTCACAAATACAATATGGCTACTTTATGTTGTTATCATAAAACGGACATATTTTTACTTTTTGAAAAAATTAGAGGGCTTCAAAGTATAGCAGCAATTTTCAAAATTTTCATGAAAATTTCAAAATCTGAAGGGACAGATGTTACAGAACTACAACTCCCAGCATGCCTGGGAAGTCTGGGCATGCTGAGAGTTGTAGTTTTGCAACATCACGAGAGCTACCGTTTGGGCACCACTGTAATAGTGGTCTCCAAACTGTGACCTTCCAGATGTTGCAAAACTACAACTCCCAGCATGCCCAGACAGCTTTTGGCTGTCTGGGCATGCTGCGAGCTGCAGTTTGGCAACCTCTCGGAAAGTAGCAGTAAAGATCGCTTTACTGCCACCTTCCTTGATGCTCCACGCCGTCGCCACTCTACCTTCGCCGCTGATCTTTGCTGATGTCACCGACGATCGGCGGTCCCCACGGCATCTTCTTTGCAGGTACCGGCCGCCATCTTCTCCCCCTGTTCTGCCGACATCCAGGGGTGGGCAGAGCGGGGGGTTTCCATGCCAACCCCCCATCTTCAACTGCCATTGGTAATCACTCATTGCTGACTAATGGCAGGGGATAGGAGGAGGCTGCAGCACTGCAACCTCGCTCCTATCCCTCAGGATGATCGGGGCTGTCACTGACAGCTCTGGTCATCCCTATTTTCCGGGCGATCGGGTCACCAGAGACCTGATCAGCCCGGAATAGCAGAAAATCGCATAACTGAATTGACATGCGATTTACTGTGATCGCCGACATGGGGGGGTCTAAGGACCCCCCTCGGCGATGTGCCGGGATTCCTGCTGAATGATTTCAGCAGGCATCCCGGTCCGGTCCCCAACCGGCTAGCGGTGGGGACCGGAATTCCCACGGGCGTATCCAAACGCCCTACATCCTTAAGGACTCGGGATGCAGGGCGTATGCATACGCTCTGCGTCCTGAATAGGTTAATTATTCTCTTCTAGATGAGTACCTGGCGTTGCCCGTTTCTTCCTTCCTAAGCCTTGTTGGGGAGAAAAATCAACAAAGGAGGAAGCTTTTGACTTCATATCCCATCCTCATATGTTGTTGTCATATCACAACCCTATATCCTGCCCCTATATCCCGACCTCCTATCCCGACCTCCTATCCCGTCCTCATAGCCAATCCTCATAGGCCATCCTCATAGCCCGTCCTCATAGCCCGTCCTCATATCCCAACCTCATATCCCAACCTCATATTCCAACCTCATATCCCAACCTTATATCCCAACCTCATACCCCTTCCTCATACCCAGTCCTCATACCCAGTCCTCATATCTCGACCTCATATCTTGACCTCATATCTTGTCCTCATATCTTGTCCTCATATCTCGTCCTCATACCCCTTCCTCATATCCCATCCTCATTTCTCATCCTTATATCTCTTCCTCATATCCCGTCCTCATATGCTGTCCTCATATCCTGTCCTCATATCTCATCCTCATATCCCTTCCTCATATCCCAACCTCATATCTGATCCTCATATCCTGTCCTCAGGTGGGACTGATTTGTGATGAAGATATTGTAAGGCCTCTTTCACACTATGAAATAGTTCCGTTTAGGAACTTCTGTCACCAGTTCCGCCACTATATCGGCGAAACCCGGCCATTACAAAACCCCTGACGGCCGTGACAAAATTCCATTGCAGCCTATGGGGTTTTGTAACTGCCCGTTTTCACCCGTATATGCCCGTAATTCATTACGGGCGTTATACAGTGACGGGACATCGTGGCGGAAAAATTACTGCATGCAATAGAAGGGGATGTGGCTTTGTGGGACTGGGTGTGATTTGCAAGCCAGACCAGTGCACAAAAAGGGTAGAGAATAAAAGGAGTGGGGCTTAAACAGTGGGCATGTCTTTGTGAGATGGGGTGTGTCTTGCAAGCCGGACTTACACATTCACCAGGAGATGCAGAGCGGAGCTTGTGGAGTAAGGTGCTGCATATACTTGCATGGGACTTGAAATAAAAACCCATCTTTTATATAAGGGTGAAGGTAAGGGTTAATTTAACTATCATATATTTTTATTTGACATATAAGTAATATGTGTACCAGGTATTATTGAATTATCTCCAGCCGTACAGAAGTTATGCGGGAACATACATTTCCCATAGATTTGCATGGGACTTTAAACAAAAACCCCAACCCTCACAAATGGGGGTAGTTAAGGGTTAAATTAACTATCCTATATTTTTAGTGGACATATAAATAACGTCTGACCAAGTATTATCAAAATATCTACAGCCATTTGGAAGTTATGCAGTAACATGTATTTCCCATAGACTTGTATGGGACATTTTTACTTTTAGATGCTACAATTAAATTTGATTGCAGTGTCTAAGGGGTTAAAGCCTGTTATCACGATGACCGGGGATGTCTGGCATTAGAGATGGGTCCTGGTGGAAGATAGCCACCAAGATCCCCCGGCTATGACCCACGCTCAGCTTCTCAGCACGTGTTATTGAAGGGGAGTGGGACGCTGTTGTCCACAAGAGGTTAAAGGTTGAATTGTGGAAGGTAGAAATGATTCTCATGCCTACTGGTAGGTGGTGTAGCTTTGCGCCTAAAAAAATAGCCACTTGTGCACAAAATAGCGACTTGTGCACAAAATAGCGACACAAATGATAAATACGTGACCACTGCATGGTCAAAAAGAAAAAGTTCTACGGGTAGGCAAAAAAAGAGTGAAACTGTCTATATCAAAAGACACATAAAAGTCGCTAAATATGCTGCTTGCGCCAGAACTGCACCAAAACATAGACAAAAAAATGCTCTAAAAGCAATGATAAATCTCTCCATTGAGTTATATATATATATATATATATATATATATATATGTAGATTAAAAGTCAATGCTGCAGTATATAAGCAAAAAAATCTAATAAAAAGTTCCCAGAATCCTATCTGAGTATATGAGAATGGGTTTTCAAAAACAGACAACCTCTCAAATGTTATCATGTAGTTGTGAGGTCTAACAAACATATAGCTGTATAAATGGATATATAGGGAATGGGGGGATATATTTGCTTTGGCTATTGTTCAAGTATGTACCCATAAATTATATGCATATTTTGCATGGTATAACTTCTTTCTTATTATTTTAACCATGATGCAAAGTTATTTGATATATTTTCCTGCAAAGCAGAAAACAAGTCTTCAGTGCAGTTGTCCTTCATGTTTCTGTATATTAGTAGGGTCACCGAGTCTGCTCCGCTAGTCTGTTTAGGGCAGTTTCAAGCCATGGTAAATCTATAAACACAAACAAGCAGCATTTACGCTATAGGGTATTGTAAGTACCAAGAGCAAACACAATATCACATCAGTCTGACTTGGAGATAGGGTTCAGGATTTCATTCTGTTACACTATATGCCCAACAGGGTTTGTCTTGAAGCACCTTTTTAAATGGTGTCTAATTTTTATCCGCTGCATAGGACAGTCCTTCAGAAATCTTTATGTCAAAGTTATTCAGGAAAATAATGTGTAGATTGCTTTCCCTCTGGAAATCAATGTTCACTTCTAATTCACATCAGAGATAAATAGCCGTAAGCGAGTTCAGTATCCTCAATCTGAAGGAATTCCTGCACCTGGGAATCGAGATGTCTGCTGTAAAAACATAATATATGCTTCATAGTGTACAAAATAAAATGCTTTACAAAGGTCTTTGATAGAAAAATATACAGATGGATATATAGGAGAAAGAAAGAAAAAGAAAGAAAGAATGAAAAAGAAAGAAAGATAAAGAAAGAAAGAAAGAAAGAAAAGATATACAGATATGAGATAGACAGACAGACAGACAGATAGACAAATAGATGCAGCACACCACGTAGTTGAAATCAAAGTAGTGGATTTATTCCAAGATGTGTAACAAACAACGTTTCACCAGTCTCACACTGGCTTTTTCAAGTGAATACAAGTGATATGTGTTGGGCATTTATGGACCGCCCCATTCAATTAGGTGACATAATAAATACAAAATTAGCATATGATAAAAAAAAGCTAAATATAATATATAAATAATCAAAACAAGGATCAGTGTTCATATAGACATACAGTCAACGTGCATTATATTTACATTACAGTGCTCAAACTGCATAAGTAATCCATAAGGCATATAGACTTCATGTTGTGCTGTAAATATAATAGTGTCCGTGCTCCAGGTGTCACTGATTACCTTCTGGGACCTTATAATGATGCCTCCCATGCAGGACGTCAAGTCAGCGTGGTGTATCAGAAAGCCACGATCAGGCAACTTACTTCCGGGTCAGAGAGCAAGTCCCTGTATGACGCTTCAACACGTCTTTGGCAACAGATAAGCGGTTCTGCGCCGCAAATAGTGCATGCTCAGTGCGAAAATCATAAAGCGTCCTTAGCAACAAATGAAGAGCCCTGCGCCGTGGCTAGCGCATGCACGGATGAAAGTAGAGAAATCATTGAATATCCAGCGAATGCTTTGTGCTTTTGGTGTCCATAGTAACACATAGTATGGGAGGAAATGCCTTGATGGATTGGTCAGACATTAGCTGTCACGCTTCTGGGCATTCAGCATTCAACTCCACTTGGCAAAAAATAGATCTATGCATTGTAATATAGAAATTAGTTCATAATAGCTGCATGGTTTAATAGGACAGAACAATGAAATCCCATATTAAAGGGAATATTTGCACCCCACCAACACAAATGAATCATTCAATCTGGGGCAAAAGACACAGCATTACCATGCATCTAGGGTATTTAGGGAGGTGCCACAGGGTATGATCTATGAACATAGATCTGCCCAGCACTGGACTAGTGGCCATCCTAGGGGATTAGTCTAGGGTTGTCACTAGATGTCCACATTCCCACGATCCATGCAATCATGGGAAAGTGTCAAAAACGCACCCACATATATACTGATCATTCACATTGGCGTGACAAAAAATATACCCCTTAAATGGAATTATAATTACCCAGAGTGGTAGAGAAAAAATAAATCGGTGATGCTATGTTGTTGTGGAGATACATGGTTGTTTCTATGGAAGATGAGTGGAGATATGTGGTCCTGATGGATTTAGCATCATGACTGGTCCCAGGCAAACAGGTGCTCATCCCCTTTCTGTATATACTTACAGCTAATACATCGCCGGCGTGGAAAACACCCTTTTGCTTTAACCGAGATATATTTTTGTGTCTTTCTTACTGATGTTACCAGATATGTCTTGCTTAACCAAGTGGCAAGTGGTCTCCTAAATTCTGTGCTCTATGGTATGACATTGATGACATTGGGGGAGGGTTTTGAAATTCCCTAATTTGAGGTTAGCTGTTCTTGACTAAGTGCCAGTGTTTCCTGATGGCTATGGCTATATTGCTAAACATTTCATTCTACGTGGAAATAAACAGTATACTATTTGATTGATCTTTTTTTGTACCCTAAGGTTTACCAGACTTTATTTCAGATCTGATTTTATGGACATGGCGAGAGATGATAGCCCAGGGGTACCCCCTGTTCTTAAACTGATTGACCATCCGGTCTACAGCTTTATCAAATTTGGCATCAGAGTCAGTGATATAACTGGCTCTCAGTAACTGCCTATACAGGAGGGAGCCCTTCTATCTATTGTAGAGCACCTGTTTGCCTGGGACCAGTCATGATGCCAAATCTATCAGGACCACATATCTGCTCTCATCTTCCATAGAAACAACCATGTATCTCTACAACAACATAGCAACACCTATATATTTTTTCTCTACCACTTTGGGTAATTATAATTAGTGTTGAGCAGCATAGGCCATATTCGAATTCGCGATATTTCGCGAATATATGGACGATTATTCGTCATATATTCGCTAAATTCGCATATTCGTAATATGTGCATTTTATTTTTGCATATGCAAAAATTAGCATACATGAAAATTAGCATATGTGAAAATTAGCATATAAAAAATTTTGCATATATGAAAATTTGCATATAAAAAAAATTGCGCGCCAGTCTCACACAGTAGAATTAGAGCCTTCTTTACACCACACAAGCTGGAAGCAGAGAGGGATGATCACTGTGATGTGTACTGTGAAAACAAAAACAAAAAAAAATGAATATTCGTAATTGCGAAAAAATAGTGCTATATTCGCGAATATGCGATATTCGCGAATATTCGCGAGCAACACTAATTATAATTCCATTTAAGAGGTATATTTTTTGTTACTCCAGAGTGAATGATCAGTATTTATGTGGGTGCGTTTTTGACACTTCCCCGTGATTGTGTGGGTCGTGGGAATGTGGACATAAAGTGACATCCCTGGACTAATCACCTAGGATGGCCACTAGTCCAGTGCTGGGCAGATCAATGTTCATAGACCATACCCTGTGGCACCTCCCAAAATACCCTAGACGCATGGGAATGCTGTGTCTTTTGCCCAGGATTGAATGATTCATTTGTGTTGTTGGGGTGCAAATATTCCCTTTAATATGGGATTTAAATGTTCTGTCCTATGAACCTGTTGGTAACGAAAGGCGTACAGGTACGCTCTCGCGTCCTGCTACTTAAGGACGGAGGACGTACCTGCCCGCCCGTAGGAATTTTGGTGCGCCGGGCGGGGACCCGAACGGGATGACTGCTGATACCTATCAGCAGGCATCCCGTGGCAATGCCTAGGGGGGTTCTGAGACCCCCCCATGTCGGACAGCCTGGGCAAGCTTGGAGTTGCAGTTTTG
This sequence comes from Hyla sarda, assembly GCF_029499605.1. Lineage (NCBI taxonomy): Eukaryota > Metazoa > Chordata > Amphibia > Anura > Hylidae > Hyla > Hyla sarda. The sequence goes on from NC_079191.1 coordinate 416,586,556, forward strand.
CAACATCTGGAGGGCTACAGTTTGGAGACCACTACTTAGCAGTCTCCAAACATTTCTTCCCCAGTTGTTTCATAACTACAACTCCTAGCATGCCCAGACTGTCCAGACATGCAGGGAATTGTAGTTCTGCAACATCTGAAGGGCCAGATATTGCAGAACTACACCGCCCAGCATCCCTGACTTTCTTGGCATGCTGGAAATTGTAGTTTTGCAACAGCTGTAGGCACACTGGTTGGGAAACACTGAGCTAGAGTCTGTTTTCTAACTCAATGATTCCTGTTTTGCAACAGTTGAAGGTTTGGGGCACCCCCCTCCCATATGAATGTACAGGGTACATTCACACGGGTGGGTTTACAGTGGGTTTCCTTCTGCAAGTTTGAGCTGCGGCAAATCTTCCGCCGCAGCTCAAACTCCCAGCGGAAAATTTACTCTGAACCCCCGCCCGTGTGAATGTATCCTAAAAACACTACACTACACTGACACAAAATAAAAAGTAAAACACTACATATACATATACACATACTCCTACACAATTACCCCCCCCCCCCCCCCCCCCCAATAAAAATGAAAAATGTCTCATACGGCAGTGTTTCCAAAGCGGAGCATCTAGCTGTTGCAAAATAACAACTCCCAGTACTGCCAGACAGCCATTGACTGCCCTGGTAAGCTGTGAATTTTGCAACAGCTGGAGGCACCCTGTTTGGGAAACACTGCCGTAGGGTTTAGGTGGAGACAAGCACCATCCTTGCATCAAATGCGTGTGGCGCTTTCTCACTTCAGAGCCCTGTCGTATTTCAAAGCAACAGTTTAGGGCCACTGATGCTGTCAGGTATTGGCTGAGTAACACACTTAGTCACTGATACACACTCTGCAAAAATATGCATGCGCCTGTAGATACGGGTGATAAAATTCATTCACTCCCACACTTAAGGTGGCTATTGATATTGAACACGCACTAACGCGCATGCGCCCCCTGAATTATGCACATAAATATATTAGCACTTTAGGATTTTGTATGATGTATATGAATTTATTGTTTATTGATTATTACACTGTTACGCCACCCCATGTTAGGGGAGGTCCTATATATACCTCTAGTTTTAGTTACTTTGTATACTGTAAAAAGGCTGTACAGGCAGCCAAAACGTTGCATCTTTATTATACCATGGAATAAAGCTACCACCTATTTTTTTTCACTGCATTTTGAGTGCTGCAGATGTTTTTTCTTTATCTGGGTTTGGACATCTGACTAAGGACTGTTGGCCACCTGCACCATTTCATATTTTTGCTCTGGTTGTTCTGCTCCTCCGATATTTATAGTGGTCTTGGAGAAGCCTGCACCCGTTTACAAAATGGATACTTCTTGCCTTTCTTCAGTAGCTCCATCTAATACGTTCACATATTCACCTGGGGACATTGATCGGATATTCAGCCTCATTAATGAGGATGTTTCCTTTATCCATGCACCCGTGGTGGATTTGCAACGCCAGTATGAAAACGATACAAACGTGCACTTTCTTTACATCTTCATCTTTCAACCTTGAGCGAATATTACCGTGCAGGGCAGATACCCAGAGGACTTCGTACTCAATTCATATGCCCAAGATCCTCATTTCTAACAAATGTGCATTTGACCTGATAATGCTTAACATAGAATTCTTGCAGAAAGATATTTCTTCTACACAAGCTCGTATCACTAAAACGGAAGAATCATTAAAACTGGCAAGTTCAAATGAGGACTATGAGCACCTTATACCAAAGCAAACTAAGTTCCTCGAAAAATTTAGGAGTGAATTAGAGAACACAAAACGCCACAAGTGGTACAGGGACTTGAATGATTATGCACAAAATCCAGTCTATTCCATGAATCAGTTATCATGAATTCAAAAATACCAGCGGAAATTTAAGGGCTCAAAAATGGACTCTAACAAGAATGCCAGCACAAAGACCTTTACTAATATGGACTCTGATGTTGATAATAATGCAATTTTTTTTAGGTGCAGAGAAACAACCATCCTCAGACCCACCAGACACGGTGGCCGCCGCCACCGACAGTTCCGGAAGGACAAGAGCACAGAAAACACAGAAGACATCTCAACCAAAACTGCCTTACAAAAAGAGATAGAGAAACCTAAATAAATATAAAGGAAAATATCGCTTCTGTTGATTTGACTGTAGCCCAACTTAATCTATTGTCTAAAGGATTGTCTTTTTGTCCATCTTCTTACACTGATTGGTTCCAAATGGAGTTAGATTTGTACCAGCTCTTTAGGCGTCTTCAACTAAAGATCTGCTTCAGTTTACATCCATCCTCAGAAAATGTTTTTGTTCCTTAGAATTCTGTTTTATCTGATAGTTTTGCATTTTCTGATTTTGATTTGAATATTCTGAGCAGTTTTAATCCAAGTGTTAATTCTTGTGCCCTAGAAACCTATTGTCAGTTTGCCCAACGTGACATACAACAACTAAGGGATTCAGATACACGCTTGAAGCACTCCAGCCATACGTAGTCTGATATTGAGGCTATTGATGCTCTTGTCCGTGACCGCGATCTTGTGATCAAACCGGCTGATAAAGGCGGTGGGATTGTAGTCATGGACAGGGTTCAATATGTTCAGGAGGCATAATGTCAACTCCTAGACAGGACTTCATATGAAAAATTGTTACAGGATGCCACTAGGGAAATGAATTCCAAAATTAAAACCATCCTAGACGATGCATTAGCACTTAATCTGATTGACAAAACTCTTTACAATTATCTATATGTATCACACCCTATTATTCCTCTTTTATATATTTTGCCCAAGATACACAAGTCACTGGAAAACCCCCCTGGCCAACCCATAGTGTTTGGCCGGGATTTGGTTACAAGTTACTTGTCTATATTCATTGATCAGATTATACGTCCATATGCGGTAAAAGCCAAGTCTTACCTACGTGATACCTGCGATTTTCTTCAAAAAATCTTACATATTTCAGTTCCAACAACAACCATAATTGCCACTTTTGATGTTGTGAGCCTGTACACCTCCATCCTGCATGATGGAGGTGTATGGGCTGTTAAACAGTCTATATCACTGGATTTTTCTCAATCTAAAGTGAATTTCATTATTTCACTTCTTGAACTCATTCTTCACAAAAATAATTTTGTATTTAATAATGTTTTTTTATTTGCAGACCTCTGGCTAGAGGACACTCACGTCTATATGTCCCACCACTCATGCCATGCTCCATTCCAGTGCTTTATAGACGATATTTTTTTAATTTGGACTGGTACTGACTCACATCTTTTCATCAATATCTTATTTCTGTCAATCCCAATATCAAATTTACATTGAACTTTTCACGATCTTCTGTTAGTTTTCTTGATACTCTAGTATATATATATATATATATATATATATATATATATATATATAAATATATAAATTGGTAACAAGCCTGTATGTGAAACCCACTGATTGTAATTCAGTTCTACATTATAAAAGTTGCCACCCCAGGCCGATGGTGCGTTCTCTCCCTGTCAGTCAAATGACAGGGGCGAGAGGCATCATTGGCTTGGAGGAAGAGGTTGAGCCCTCCCTTATACGGATGTTTGACAAATTTCATAGACGTAATTACCCTAAAAAATTACTTGAACAATGTAAAACTAAGGTACTAAGGATGGATAGGGACACACTTATTAATGATGTTTCAACTAGACATAAAACCTCACGCATTCCATTTATGTCTACACTTAGTGACCATTCTAGTCAAGTTGTTTCTATATTGAATAAAAGACCAGTTTTCCCAATATAGTTGAATTTAATTCCCAACCACTACCATCATATTGGAGGAAAACTAACTTGAGGGATAAACTGATAAAATTGGATGTGAAATCTAGATCCCAAAAATATTTGATAGTAAAAAATAAAGGTTCTTATCCATGTCAACAGTGCATAAATTGTAATCAAATGATTAAGGGGTCAACCTTTGTTCATCCGCAAACAGGAAAGATATATAACCTCAAACAGTATTTGACATGTACCTCAGATTTTGTTATTTAAGTACTGGTTTTCCCATGTGGGGGAGACCACATGGGATTTTAAAACCAGGTTTAACCATCATTGTTATACCATACGCAAAAAGCGCATGGATCTTCCAGTCGCTAAACATTTTGTTGAGGCCCAAAATAGTGAGAAAGATCTCAAATTTTTTCTATTTGACCACATAGCAACATTAAAACAAGGGGGAGACAGAGTTAGCATCCTAAAACGTAGAGAGCTGAAATTAATATTAGACTTACAATTCCTTCGTCCATGGGGTTTAAATGTTGATTTTACTGTAACTCCACAGATTTACAATGCCTGAATGATATCTGTATATGTCCCCAATTGATTATGTACTTGGTGACTAATGAGAATTTCTTGTTTTCTTTGTTTTTCAGGGTTTCAAAAAGCTGACGGCTATGAACCTCACCGAATTGTTTCATTATATTTCTAAATTTTGGGTGTCTCCTAAGATGTCAAATATTATTCAGACGTTTTACATGCATTTAACCTTCTGAAATAATACATATCCTGTACTTTTTCTTTTTATTAAATATTCCTTTAAAGGGGTACTCCGGTGAAAACCTTTTTTCTTTTAAGTCAACTGGTGCCAGAAAGTTAAACATATTTGTAAATTACTTCTATTAAAAAATCTTAATCCTTCCAGTACTTATTAGTTGCTGAATGCTACAGAGGAAATTCCTTTCTTTTTGGAACACTGATGACATCACGAGCACAGTGCTCTCTGCTGACATCTCTGTCCATTTTAGCAACCGTGCATAGCAGATGTATGCTAAGGGCAGCAAGGTGGCTCAGTGGTTAGCACTGCTGCCTTGCAGTGCTGGGGCCTCGGGTTCAAATCCCACTAAGGACAACAATAAATAAATAGTTATTATTATTATAATGACGTCAGCAAAGAGCAAAGTGCTCGTGATGTCATCAGAGAGCATTCCAAAAAGAAAAGAATTTCCTCTGTAGTATTCAGCAGCTAATAAGTACAGGAAGGATTAAGGTTTTTTAATAGAAGTAATTTACAAATATGTTTAACTTTCTGCCACCAGTTGATTTAAAAGAAAAAAGGTTTTCACCGGAGTACCCCTTTAACACAACCAGATTTAGTCTTAGAGTTTGTTCGTATACTTTAATATTTTTTTAACTTTTATTTTATTTTTATTTTTAAATTTTTTTTATTATTATTTGTATTTCTTACATTTTAACTAGATTATTTTTTTTTGCTTTTTGTGGTATTTTTATTTTTATTTATTTTCATTCATTTTTTAAGTACTTTATTTAATTTCAGGTAGCACCACTACATGATTATGGTCTCAAAATTGGGCCCACGTATGAATAGTTCATTGTGCTTATATATGGCTTCTGAGCACGACTTATATAGCCTATGGACACATTTTTTCATTTTTGGACAATGTTTTGTAAAGTTTGCATTACATATGTCGCTGGAGGCAGGGTGGAGTGCAGATATTCCACATTTACCGATGCAACTAAATCATGCTAGGCTTTGGGTATGGTTGAACACTATATTTTATTGTTTTGATGTACTTTGGGTAGCTACAGTGAGACTCTGTAGAAAATTTATACTGTGGTGCTACAATAAAATATATTTATTTATTTTTATTTCTTCTTTCTTTTATTTTTTGTTTTATTATTTATGTTATTAATTTTTTTACCATTTTATTATTTACTATTTTTATTTATGTATTCTTTTATATTTTATTCACAATCATAAAATTTTTTTGTATTTTTTGTATATGAAATGTCTTTGTTATATTATCCTCTTTTTTTGTAATTAATCTTGATTTTGTCTGACCTCTATATTTTGTTTGGTACCTATTCACATTATCACACCAATACTCTTTCTCACTGACTATATTCAGATTTGCACCTGAGCGTTTTTCTTGCCAGCTGTTGCTGTCAGGTGTTGGCTGAGTAACACACTTAGTCACTGATACACATTTTGCACCAATACGCATGCACCCGTAGATACAAGCGATACAATTCATTCATTCCCACACTTAAGGTGGCTATTGATATTGAACACGCACTAATGCGCATGTGCCCGCATATACGGGCGATGCGATACATGTGACCTGAACAGACACTTTCTATTGTCAGAAATCCATTCCCATACTACACAGCGCTATGGCTATAGTAGTCTACACGCCGTTCTGGCATGTAATGGCCATGTTTACAATATTTATTCCGTAAGTATTTGTACCGTGAACTTTGCCACTATCGTTAATTATGCATGATACAATGATTAATCAAGCACCAATATGTTTTTAATATGCTTTGATCATGCACAGCACTTTATGAATACTTTGCGGCCCACAATGAATATCTTTGCGGCCTGGCAAAGATATTCATTGCTCTGGTAAGGGCCGGATCATTATTGGCACTCCTGGAGTGCCTGCTCCGGGTCCCGTACCCGCAGGGTGCCCCCATCACATTCGGGGGCATCCCTGTGTCCCGAAAAATCTTTTCAGGACACAAGGATACCTCTCTGCGGAACCGTGTTAACTTTAAAAACGCAGGGTTCCGCCAGGAGGTAGCACAAGCAGGGACGTCACCGGCGTCCCATGCGTGCGCCCATAGAAGAGCAGAGCGGAGTGGAGCAGTGAGGAGGACGCGCGGGTATGGTAAGTCACCACTCACCAACACGTCATCTTCGGTGTTCCGAGCACCGCTCCTCCAGTCCCGGGACCTACTGCTATGGCCCATAGGACATAGCAGTAGATCATGATCCCGGACCGGAGCAGTGGTAGTCGGAACACTGAAGTGGGGCAGTAAACAGGCATACAGCCTCCAGGCTGTATGTCTGTGGGGGAATTGTAATACAACTAATGTGGGGAACTATACTGCACCTAATGTGGGGAACTATACTGCACCTAATGTGGGGAACTATACTGCACGTAATGTGGGGAACTGTACTGCACCTAATGTGGGGAACTATAATGCCAACCTAATGTGGGGGAACTGTACTGCACCTTAGGTTGGGGAACTGTACTGCACCTAACGTGGGGAACAATACTGCCAACCGAATGTGGGGAAACTGTACTGCACCTTATGTGGGGGAACTGTACTGCACCTAATCTGGGGGAACTATACTGCCAACCTAATGTGGGGTGCTATACTGCACCTAATGTGGGGAACTATACTGCACCTAATGTGGGGGAACTATACTGCACCTAATGTGGGGGAACTGTACTGCACAGTCTTGTGCAGGGGGCAGGGTCTTGTGCAGGGGGGCATGGAGTCTTGTGCAAAGGGGAGCATGGGGTCTTGTGCAAAGGGGGCATGGAGTGTTGTACAAAAGGGGCATGGGATCTTGTAAGGGGGGTCATGGGGTCTTGTGAAGGGGGCCATGAGGTGTTGTGCAGGGGGGCATGGGGTCTTGTGCAGGGGGCATGGGGTCTTATGCAGGGGGCATGAGATGTTGTGAAGAGGGGCATGGGTTGTTGTGCAAAGGGGACATGGGGTGTTGTGCATGGAGGGCATGTTTTTTTTTATGCGGCCCACATAAACTTAAACCCTGTCTTTTGGCCCTTGTTAGCCTTTGAGTTTGACATGCTTGGCCTATGGAGTCATGCATGTTTTTTTCCAAGAGAGGAAGTATTGGGCTTCTTTACTGGGAGGAAATGGCTAGCTTCTTTTGAGGGACAAAGTAGCTAGATTTTTTGAGAGAGAAACTGGCTAAATTCTTCTGATAAGGAAGTAATTACTTTTTCTGAGAGAGGAGGTAGGAAATAAATTCTTCTGATGCTTCTTTTCTGGAAGGAAGTAGCCATATTCTTCCGAGGAAAGACATTGCTAGATTTTTCTGAGGTAGGAAGAAGCTAGATTTGTTTTCTGGGAGGAAGTAGCTAGATTCTGCTGAGGGAGGAAGTAGCTAAATTCTTCTGATAGAGGGAGTACCAAGAGTCTTTAGAGGAAGGAAGTAACTAAACTCTTCTGAGGTAGGACGTAGCTAAATTCTTCTGATGTAGGAAGAAGATAGCTTCTTTTTTGGGAGGAAGTCGTTAGATTCTTCTGAGAAAAAAAAGCAGATGAATTCTTCTGATGGAGGGAGTAGCACGATTCTTCAGACGTAGGAAATAGCTGAACTCTTCTGAGGTAGGAAGTAGCTAAATTCTTCTGATGTAGAGCTAGAGGGGGAGATTTATCAAAACCTGTGCAGAGAAAAACTTGCCCAGTTGCCCATAGCAAACAATCAGATTTCTTCTTTCATTTTCCACAGGCCTTTTCAAAAATGAAAGAAGAAATTTGATTGGTTGCTATGGGCAACTCAGAAACTTTTCCTGTGGACAGGTTTTGATAAATCTCCCCAAGATTGTTTTCTAGGAGGATGTAGCTAGATGGAAAATGTAGCTATATTCTTCTACAGGAGGAAGTAGCTAGCTCTATTTTCTGGAGGAAATAGCTAGCTTCTTTTCTGTGAGGAAGCAGCTAACTTTTTTCTGGGAGTAAGTAGCTGGATTCTTCTGAGGGCAGGCATAGGTAGATTATTTTGAGAGAGGAAGTAGCTAAATTCTTCTCACAGAGGAGGAAGATATTTTCTGGGAGGAAGCAGCTAGATTCTTCTGATGAAGGAAGTGGCTAAATTCTTCTGATGGAGGAAGTAGCAAGATTCTTCTGAGGGAGGAAGTAGCAAGGGAGTAACTAGATTCTTCTGAATGAGGAAGTAGATAGCTTTTTTGATGGGTGATGTAGCTAGCCTTTTTTTCCAGCTTGTTTATAAGTAGAAGGCAGCAGAGGTCATTAAGTAAATCCCTTAGTCTCCAGGGGATAACATAAGAATATAACATTTGTATTGTATTCTCTGAGACATAAGCCATGAAAGGAAAACATGCTTTATGTTATACTACCAAAGTCATACTAATAATTACATTTACTTTTCTTACACGCACTTAAAAAACTGAGAACACATATATTTACATGATTCAATAACAAGATCAGTGTTTAAAGTTAATGACCGAATCTGATCAATTTTTATATGGCCACTTGGCATGTATAAAAGGAACAATCCTATACATAAAACTGGATAGCAATTAGCAGAAATTAAATGCTTGGGAATTCCAAATCTTTTTTCTTCTTCTTTATAATCCTCAATATGTCTGGATGACTTTTTGCTTTTTCGTAATTATATACATGTTTTGCATGGTACTTAGGACTCAATTATATTGCAATTAATGTAATTAACTTCGGTAATCCATTAAAAGTCAGTAGGAGGTCTATTCTACTTAGACAAGAAGAGGCTTACACAAGCGAAGGTATTATTAACCTGCACCAAATATCACAAGACATTTTCTTTTCTTGCTGTAGATAGTGGTTAGAAGCGCTGTCATTATAATTTAATATGAACAATGGGCTATTACTTTCTTTTATTTACAAGCCTTAACCAAGACAAAACCAGACAAAAAGAAACCTCTTTGTAACATAAGATAATTTCTGGCTAAAGTAACATTAGCTCTTAATACACGAGCATAATAGTAAGCAGCAGACGCTGTCGTCCTCACATGTGTTTGGATTGTAAATCTAATGATGAGAAAAGCTTTATATCATCTCATGGAAAAAAATATATCTATGTGGTGTGGGGAAAAAGATCAAGCCCTAGTCATCTGTTCTAGACCAGGGCAACATTATGGGGCAATGCATCCACAGCCCCATCCACACCCTTTTACCACATTGGATCTTTGTCTTGTGCCCTGCCTATTACTACTGATATCCAATGCACAAACACTATAGAGCTCATAGAGCCACAATGATCTAGGATTAAGGGTTTTCTTGATCTTTGATGTATTAGGACAGTGGTCCCCAACCCAGTCCTCAAGGTCCACCAACATTCCAGTTTTTTTTTTCAGTTACTTTATTGGAAAAATCCAAATCCTGGACTGTTGGTGGGCCTTCAGACTGGGTTGGGGATCTCGGGATTGGGAATCGAGAGGACGGTCTTATGGATTGACTCTGCCAGCACCATAGATTTAGTTAACTCCTAATAGATAAAGAACCCAAATATCCCAAGAGAAGTAAAAAGTATACTATACTGACCTATGAAAAAGTGAAGTACAAATTGGATATTATAATCTTTGTGTACCATCTGAGGGCTTTAACCTCTTGGGGACGCAGGGCGTATGCGTACGCACTGCATCCCCGATCTTTAAGGACTCAGGGCATACCTGTACGCCCTGGTCCAGTTTAACAGGTTTGAACCATTCTCACTGGTGGAGAACGGGTTAAACCCGGTGGGTACCAGTTGCTACAGGCAGCAATGCTGGGCACGGCCGATGACCGGCATTAATCCTTTAGACACCGCGATCAAAGTTGATCGTGGTGTCTAAGGCAAAAGTAAAAGAATCCCGGCAGCTCAGCAGAGCTGATCGGGACTATTGTGACAAAATCGCGATATCCCGATTAGCTTACCGGACGACGGGAAGGTCCTTACCTGCCTCTCCGTCGTCCGATTGGCGATCTACTGCTCCATGCCTTTTATAAAAGTTCATTAACCCCTTCCCTATTAAAAGTTTAAAGAATATAAATAATCATATGCGGTACTGCCAAGTGAGTAAATGTCCGAACTATTAAAATATAAGGTTTGCTAAACCATACGATCGATGGCGTACATGTAAAAAAATACCAAAGTCCAAAATTGTGCATTTTTGGTCACTTAATATACCATAAAAATATTAAGTTAAAAGCAATCAAAAAGTCCCATCAAAACAAAAATGGTACCCATAAAAACTACAGATGACGGCACATAAAAAATAAGCCCTCATACTGCCCTGTACACGGAAAAATAAAAAAAAGTTATAGGGGTCAGAAGATGCCAATTGTAAACATATTCATTTTGGTGCATGTAGTTTATAATTTTTTTAAAGTATTAAAATAAAACCTATATAAATTGGGTAGCCTTGAAACCGTATGGACCTACAGAATAAATAAAAGGTATAATTTTTACCGAAAAGTGCACTGCGTAGAAACGAGAGCCCCAAAACTTACAAAACGGTGTTTCTTTTTTTATTTCCCCCACAAATATTTTTTTTATACGGTTTCGCCGCAGGTTATATTATAAAATAAATAATGTCGCTACAAAGTTCAATTGGTAACGCAGAAAACAAGCCCTTATATGGGTCTGTAGGTGCAACATTGAAAGCGTTATGATTTTTAGAAGGGAAGGAGGAAAAATCGAAAATGCTGAAACGAAAAACGAGTCCTAAAGGTGAAAATAGGTCCCTAAGAGGTTAAATGCATTTGAATACAACAATTAGGCAATACAAAAGATTATTTGGAGCTCAGTTCAACTTTGATTTTATTTTCCCAAGCAGAACCTTACACTCCCAAATCCTCCACTGAAAGAACCTACCCTTTACGGATAGATATCCACCTACACAGCTACAGTGGTGTGAAAAAGAAAAGTATTTGTTTCTTCAGAGCATCCAACTGCTTTTAACATTAGACAAAGATAACCTAAGTTAACAAAAAATGCTGTTTTTAACCCCTTAGGGACACAGCCCATTATGATATTAAGGACCAGAGCATTTTTTTGCACATCTGACCACTGTCACTTTAAGCATTAATAACTTTGAGATGCTTTTCCTAATCATTCTGATTCCGAGATTGTTTTTGTGACATATTCTACTTAAGTGATACATTTTCGTCGATACTTGCATCCTTTCTTGTAAACCAAAAGAAGGGCTCAATTATTAAGGATAATAGAATATGTCCCTTGTGGATACTAATCTAATAGGTTCCCCATCAAACTACACCGAGGCAGTATAATGCAAATGTATATAATCTTAAATAACAAAAGTGAAAATGTACAAAATCAATTAAAATGGAACAGTAACAGACAGACTACAAAGGCGTCTCCTCATAGGTATTAAGGTGGGTATCTAGTGCATACAAAAGTGCAAAGAAGAAAAATCTCCTATATGGTATGTATACACATAGAACGGTAATGGCTGTATAAAAATATACTACCAATCATACAACTATATATGTCTGGGTATACACACAAAATATAAATAACACATGCACATTTATCCCATCAATAAGAGGAAAAGAGAAAATAAGCACAGTTGGAAAGGCTGATACGTCAACCATAGAACAGGGCTAATAGGAGTTCTGTATACATCAGGATAAACCAAACATCCAAATCCAGCTGATCCTACACGAAAAATAGCCCTTAGCCACCCCATATTACCCACTCACGAGCGCCACCCCAACGTCGTTTCACACAGAGCTTCCTCAGGGAATGTATGGTACATAGAATAGTCTAGCTATTTATATTTTCACATGGCCAATGAGCACAAGAATTGAGATTAAGCACCTGTGAGTCTGCTGTGTTGTCCGCTCCCATGCTCCATGCTTCACATATATACAGTAGTCCCTCAACATACGATGGTAATCCGTTCCAAATGAACCACCGTTTGTTGAAACCATCGTATGTTGAGGGATCCGTGCAATGTAAAGAATAGGAAGTTTTACTCACCTGTCCCCGCTGCTCCGGACCCGTCACCACTGGTCACCACTGCCCTGGATGTCGCCCTCCATCGCTGTCGCCGCGTCCCCGTGGTGTCCCCACCACTCCGGAACGTCTCTTCTGCCCGGGTACGTCGTTCTCACGTCGCCGTCATCACGTCACTACGCACGCCGCTCCTATTGGATGACGGGATGGCGTGCGCAGCAACGTGATGACGACGATGGAGATCGTCGGCGATGGAGGGGATCCCGAAGATGACGCTCCGGAGCCCCGAGGACAGGTAGGAGACCATCACCGGAGCACACGGGGCACCGTAAACAGCTGAAGCAGTCACCACTGCCGGATAGCCGTTTATGCGATGGCCCCGACATACAAAAGCATCGTATGTCGATGCTGCCTTCAACATGCGATGGCCTGAAATTATCGTATGTCGGGCCATCGTAGGTCGGGGGGTCACTGTATTGTGAGATCTTGATAATTTGTATCAAGATCTCACACCTGTATTCCTACTCTCTTCAGATTTTCATTTTTGTATTATGTTTTAGTTTATTGCATGACACTTTAAGCACTTTTGCACTGTGTGGGCATATTTTGTCACTTTAATACACTTTCATCTTTATTTAGTAGTTTCTTTTTTTTATTGTGGGATCATTTTACTTATTGCAATATTGGAAATCCGTTTTTTCAGCTCATTCAATATGGTTGTCATATGAACATGAGAGGAGATGTGCATGCGCACGATCCTCCCATGTCTCGTGATATGCTCCTCTGCCTATATTGTCTTGCGCATATTACTGGCTGGCGTGATAACGTTGGTGGACGCACCACGTCATCTTTACGCCGGACATGTGCAGTTGTGGCTAAAATGGCGATCAGACACCGGAGAATGAGAGCAGACAACACAGCAGGCTCACAGGTGCTTAATCTCATTTCTTGTGCTCATTGGCCATATAAACATATAAATAGCTAGACTATTCTATGTACCATACATTACTTGAGGAAGCTCTATGCGAAACGGCATTGGGGTGGCGCTCCTGAGTGGGTAAGATGTCCGCAAGGTGCATGCTTGTTATGCTGGGATTGTCTCTCTGTACATAAGGGCTATTTTCCGTGTAGGATCAGTTGGATCTAGACGTTTGGTTTATCCTGATGAATCCAGGACTCCTATTAGCCCTGTTCTATGGTTGACTTATCAGCCTTTCCAACTGTGCTTATTTTCTCTTTCCTGCGGTCCTCTTATTGATGGGGTAAATGTGCATGTGTTATTTATATTTTGTGTGTATACCCAGACATATATAGTTGTATGATTGCTAGTATATTTTTATACAGCCATTACCGGTCTATGTGTGTATACACCAAAAAAAATACACATGGCACACTATTTTGGAAACTACACCGCTCAAGGAACGTAACAAGGGGTACAGTGGCCTTAACACCCCACAGGTGTTTGACAACTTTTCGTTAAAGTCAGATGTGTAAATGAAAAAAAAAATGTCACTAAAATGCTGGTTTTCCCCCAAAATTTTACATTTTTACAAGGGGTATTTTGTAATACCCTTTCTTCTAGAGTATGGAAATACCCCATAAGTGTATATAAAGTGCTCTGCGAGCACACCTCAATGCTCAGAAGAGAAGGAGCACAATTCAGCTTTTGGAGAGAGAATGTCTGGAATGGAAGTCGGGGGCCATGTGTGTTTACAAAGCCCCCATGGTGCCAGAACAGTGGACCCCCCCCCCCCCCCCCACCAAACATGTGACCCCATTTTGGAAACTACACCACTCACAGAATTTAATAAGGGGTGAAGTGAGCATTTACACCCCACTGGCATTTGACAGATCTTTGGAACAGTGGGCTGTGAAAATGAAAAAATGTATTTTTCATTTTCATGGACCACTGTTCCAAAAATCTGTCAGATACCTGTGGGGCGTAAATGCTCACTGCACCCCTTATTTCAATACATGAGGGGTCCACTGTTCTAGCACCATGGGGGCTTTGTAAACAAACATGGCCTTCAATTCTGGACACATTTTCTCTCCAAAAGCCCAATGATGCTCCTCTTCTGAGCATTGTAGTGCGTCCGCATAACACTTTACATCCACATATGGGAAATAATGGGGTTACAAATTTTGGGGTCACACGTGGGTATTTATTTTTTTGCATTTATGTCAGAACTGCTGTAAAATCAGCCACCCCTGTGCATATCCCCAATTTAGGCCTCAAATGTACATAATGCACTCTCACGCCTGAGCCTTGTTGTGCGTCCGCAGAGTATTTTACGTCCACATATGGGGTACTGCTGTACTCTAGAGAAATTGCGTTACAAATTTTGGGGGTCTTTTTTTCCTTTTACCTCTTGTGAAAATTTTAAGTATGGGGCAACACAAGCATGTTAGTGTAAATTTGTTTTATTTTTTTACACTAACAGGCTGGTGTAGACCCCAACTTTTCCTTTTTATAAGGGGTAAATGGAGAAAAATCCCCTAAAAATTTGTAACGCAATTGTTCCTGAGTACGGAAATGCCCCATATGTGGCCCTAAACTGTTTCCTTGAAATATAACAGGGCTCCGAAGTGAGAGAGCTCCATGCGCATTTGAGGCCTAAATTAGGGATTTGCATAGGGGTGGACTCTGATGCAAGCGTCACTATTGCCTCTAATACCAAATATATTCCACGCCAGTGATTCACAAACAGGGTGCATCCAGCTGTTGCTAAACTCCCAGCATGCCTGGACAGTCAGTGGCTGTCCGGCAATGCTGGGAGTTGTTGTTTTGCAACAGCTGGAGGCTCCGTTTTGGAAACACTGCTGTACAAGACGTTTTTAATTTTTATTGGGGGGAAGGTAGGGACAGAGTGTTGTGTTGGTGTAGTGTTTTTAAGGTACAATCATACAGGTGGGGGTTTAGGGTGAGTTAGGAGTTTTATCTGTGACGGAAAATATGCCACAGTTCAAACTTGAAGCAGGAAACTCACTGTAAACTTCCGCTCGTGTGAATGTACCCTGTAGATTCACATGGGGGGGGGGGGGACCTCAAGCTGTTGCAAAACTACAACTCCCAGCATGCACTGATAGACCGTGCATGCTGGGAGTTGTACTTTTGCAACAGCTGGAGGCACACTGGTTGGAAAACCTTGAGTTAGGTTCTGTTACATAACTTAGTATTTTCAACCAGTGTGCCTCAAGCTGTTGCAAAACTAGATGTAGTTATGCAACAGCTGGAGGCATGCAACTACAACTCCCAGCATGCAGAGACAGCCGTTTGCTGTTCGTGCATGGTGGGAGTTGTAGTTTTGCAAGATTTAGAGGGCCACTGTCAGCACCAGCAGGGTTAACAGGTGCTGACAAGGTGTTGTTTCAAGGTTGCCGGGTTACGCCCTGCTGGCTGAGTGGTTAGCTACTGATTGACCACATGTGCATCTCCCTATATTACCAGGCATCAGACACTGGGAAGATGCCTGTGAAAGCGGTCATTACCCGAGTAGCTAGCAATCCCTTATTTTCCTGTATACCCGGCAACTTGACTTTTGGCTTCTTATCTGACTTCTCTTTGGTTATAGCGATTCAGCACCTCTTCCCACTCCTGGCTTGACTTGGTTTGACTGACATCGACTTTATGTGTGTATGTTTAGTTTGTCTTTGCTAGTTGCTTGTTTCCCTGTTGCTCCTGACAACAGACAGGATTGTATTTTATTGTGTTGACATTTGACTCCCCTCACTTATTTAGGAAGGGATTGTCGACCAGTTGCCGGCCTATCATTTAGGATAGGCGGACAAGTAGGCAGGGACAGGGGCGCAGGTAAGCTTAGCGAGCACTCCTTCCCTGCCCATACGTGACAGCAACGGTTTAGAAACCAATGCACAGTGATCCCCAAACTGTGGCCCTCCAGATGTTGCAAAACTACAAATCCCAGCATTCTCAGACAGGAAACTGCTGTGTGGGCATGCTGGGAGTTCTAGTTTTGCAAGATCTAGAAGGCCACAGTTTAGAGACCACTGCACAGTGATCTACAAATGGTAGCCCTCCAAATATTACAAAACTATAAATCCCAGCATGCCCAAACAGCAAACAGCTGTTAAGTAAGTGACCACCAGTAAGTGACCTCTGGCACCAGTCCCAGCACAGTAAGTGACCGCCAATAAGTGACCTCTGGCGCCAGTCCCAGCACAGTTCCCCGCTCTTCCCGGACTACCGTGAGTTGGCAGTGCAGGGAAACCGAACTTTATGCCACCCACCCCCCCCCCGCCCCCAATCTGCTATTGGTTGGTCGCTTCTGACTGACCAATAGCAGGGATAGGAGGTGTGGCACCCCTGCCACCTCACTCTTATCCCTTCAGGGGGATCGGGGGTGTCTTGGACAGCCCCGATCCCCCTTATTTTCTGGATCACCGGAGACCTGTATGATCTGAAATCGCTGCAGATCGCCGGTCTGAATTGACCAGCAATATGCGGCTATCACCGACATGGGGGGGTCTAAGAAACCCTCCAGGCATTGTCACAGGATGCCTGCTGAATGATTTCAGCAGGCATACCGGTCCGGTGCCCACTCCGTGAGCGGCAGGGAACAGAATTCCCATAGGAGTACAGGTACGCCCCGGGTCCTTAAGTCCCAGGGAGCCAAGGAGTCCCTGTACGCCCTGTGTCCTAGACGGGTTAAATGAGGATTGTATTCAGTGAAGGAAAAATACTATTAATTCCTACTCAGCCCTAAGTAAAAAAGTATTGTCCCCCTTAGCTACTAAATCAGGCACAAAAAAAAGAGCAAAGAGGCAGCACAACCATGTATGGTGCAGTTGGAGGCTGTAGGCTGACAATGAAATAATCCCAGTCACAGACTGTATAGGTACATCCAAAGACGCAATCCAGCGGCACACCAAGGGCTTCAGGCAAAGGGATTTATTGTCCTATGTTCAGATACCTGTATCTGAACATGGGTCAATAAATCACTTTCCCTGAAGCCCTTTCGTGTGTTGCTGGATTGCCTCTTTTGGATGTACTAATTCAACCAGCTAAACAAATTCAATGACAGATGGATTAAACTTCACAAGCCACATCCAGGAATGATTCCTGCCAGACCTGTTGGACCTATACATCACTGATAGGCAATGCAAAGAAGTTAGAAGGTCTCTCAATACAACAGATGATGTTGTGCTTTAAATTGATTCAAAAACAGATACTAAAGTTGTTAAAAGTCTAAAAAAAAAAGTTACAAAGCCATTGCTAAGGCTCTGGGACTATAGGAACCAAAGTGAGAGCCTTTATCCACAAAGAAAGAAAAGTTGGAACAGTAGTGAACCCTCCCAGGAGTGGATACTCTACTAAAAATGAATCATCAAAGACTCATCAGGAGGTCACAAAAACCCAAACAAACTTCTACATTGCTCCAGGTCTCACTTCTCTTAATAAAGGTCAATGCACACAATTCTAAAATAAGAAAGACAGTGGATAAAAATGGTGTCCATGAGAGAGCTGCAAGGCACAAACCATTGCTGGTCAAATAGAACACAAAGGCTTGTCTCAAATTTGCCAAAAAATATCTCAATGACCCCTAAAATTTTTGGGATAATATTCTGATAAATATAGGTGGAACCTTTTTAAGACACCTGGTATAAAACTAACACTCAATCCAACTATAATAATATCATACCAACAATCAGACATGGTGGTGATACTGTGGTGATCTGGGACGGCTTTGTTTCTGCAGAACCTGGGCACCTTGTCATAAACTGGTCAGAAAGTTCTAAAGGAGAATGTCTGCCCTTTACTTTGTGACCAAAAGCTCAAGTTAAATTGGGTTATGCAGCAGGAAAATTACCTGAAGCAAGACTGTAAGTCTACCTGTGAACAGCTAAAAAAAAAAAAAAATAAGGTTCAGGAGAAGCCGAGTTGTGACTTTACTCCAGTAAGGTGCTGTGGCAAGACTGTAACCAGGAAAATCCTGCTCAAAAGCTCTCCAATATAGCAGAAAAATAAGTTGGCTAAAATTCCCCAGTAGTGATGAAAAAGACTCATCGCTAGTTACTGCAAACATGTAATTTTAGTTCTCACTGTCTAGAATTGCTCGACCAGTTGTTAGATTCAGGGAGCAAATTTTTAAATGATATAGCTTTAAAATATTTTTTTTATCTTTAATAAATGGGATAATCATGGAAATCTGAATATCTTGTTTCCAATTGTTGTCTTTATCATGGATCGTTAATCTGAAACATTTACTTGCAATAAATTGCAGAAAAAATAAATCAAGTATGGAAAAAACGTACCTTTTCACAGCATTGTAGCTAAATTCTATCTTCTTGACTTGTTGATATGGTGCACGAAGACAGAGAAGACTTTTGTTCTGTCCAAAATGGTTGCCAAATATACAATGAATTCCGAACGTCTTTAAACCCTTTCCCCTTTCTTCACATTTTGTTAAGAATTCAGACCAATTGCTACCACTGATCATAATGGAGATGTCTCTACACTTTTTCTTAAAATTTTGTATGGACAACTGGTATATAGAATCGGCAAACTTATGGGTCAGGGTGCCTTTTATCTTATACTGATCAAGATGATGAATTATTTAATATCTTTTTTTTTAATTTAGAACAAAATTATAGACATCTGTCAGGAGATCTCTCACATTTGACAAGTAAAGTATTTTGTTTGTGCCTTTCGGGCCATATTTGTATAAATGCAAAAAATAGCATACACATTGATAGGATGTTGAAGTTGTAGTCCTGCATGTTTTATAGCATGGAGCTTATACCAGCTGCCTATCTAAAGAGAATAGGCCTTGTGAAGATAGCCTTTGGCATTTAACGCTATCATGAAAGAATCATTTGCTTAAGATTTGTCAGTAAACATTACTTCTGATTAAGCGGCAAGAAAACTCAAGGTTAGCTTTGACCGTGTGACAGAGAATTGGATTCTGTCACACAGTCTCATAAGAGATCAGTTATTTCACGCAGTAATCACAAACAGCATTCCAAAAGCTTAGCCAGAAAAAACACGCACTTCCAGGATGGGAATTTCTCAATCGACCTAGTCTTGAGTCACACCAATAGACTAACAAGTGTTCTTTTCATGTGCTCACATTATAAGTTAAGGTCAAGCTCCCTTCTTGTTGGAAATATTAGCAAAAAAAATGTAGAGGCCGTGTCCAGCTTGGACGTGTTTTAATCAGCTAAGAATGGGCCATCTCACATCAGAAGAACTCGCAGTTACTATCATGTTTATTTAGTGAATTATTCAAGCCTTCGGAGACCATAAATTGTTAGAATTCATTTGTTATTTCTCAGACATGGGATCTGCCAAAAGTCATTCTTCCCAGTAATCGGAAAAGAACGTTTGAAGGGGCCATGTAATTTATCAAGGTATTCTGGAACTACAACAAAGACAAAGTGCTTGTCCACGTGATAAGTATGTTAAAACATCTCAAAACAATGGTATCTACCAGGGAACTGGAACTTGGGCTCAAAACAGTCAAAAAAAATGTGCATGTATTTTCCCAAGAATGGTTCACAGATTTGGTTCTAGGAATACAGAAACTTTTTCAAGAAGACATTACTTTAGGCAGGGGAAGTAGTATTTATATTCCCAGCTACAATCCCATGTTTGCTAGGATGGATAGAAAAGGGAGGTGAGTGGTAGAAGGTGAAGACCTTTGTGGACAAACTAGAGGTGTGGCCTGGATATATGCACGAGCTGGTTTCCAACGTGATGGAGTTGCCCTGTTCGTGGTATTAGGTAATAAATCAGAGGTAGGGTTAATTTTTCAGCTGTCAGTAGAAGCCATACATTCACACAGTTACAATGTAGAGGCTAAAGGCGATAGTTACAAAGAAGTATCTGAAAGGACAGAAATGAGAAAACCTTAGCGGGCATGTGTTGTCATTTGTAAGGGACTATATTATTTCTATAAGGAGTAGGAAAAACTTGGTATGCATGTGTTGAACTTTCTCATAGCAACATCACCAAGGGTAAATCTAGCCTCTCTGCTGCTGGAGAAAAACTAAGGCACTACCCCTCCTTACCCTCCAACCAACAAACACACATACATGTATACGTACAGACGCATTCACCTGTGGTTTTTACCAGTACCACATGCATATTTTTGATCACTTTTTAATTTTTTATGGGGTGTGTTGTGATAATTTAATAGCTCAGACAATTAATATATGTTTTTTTAACAATTTATAGTCGTATTATGTTTTTTGTTTTTAATTCACTTTTTTTTTTTTTACCGTTGTCTTAACACTTGTTTAGCCCTCTAGGGGCCTTTTATAAGCAATCACTTGATTGCTTATATAGGTCAACTTATTGCATATGCATTACATTTATTATAACACATTATCTATTACAGGGTCACCATAGGGTCCTAGGTAGGCCACTATATAAACGGCATCATTCTTGTCACCTTTGTACTGCCCCTTCTGACAGCAGGTGGTGCCTAAATCAAGTAGCTTCATGGCAGAAGTGTCCTTGAATGTCACTGAAAAGCATGCTGTATCACCCAGGGAAACAGCCCAATGTCATGAGGTATTATCTATTATACTGAAGAATCATAAGGAAATTGTATTTTTGGGTAGATCTGCTATCTCTTGTAAATTTTAATAATGTTCCCGGGATGTATGATTTTACAGAATATACAAATTGCTGAAAAACCACTGTGTTACTGTTGACAACCCCATAAGGAAAGCTGGGGAAGGGAGTGGAAGCTTACCTGAAGTCTACACTTGTGGGTCACTTTATTAGGTACACCTGTTTCACAAATTGTCAGCACAAAAGCTAATTAGCCAAACACATGGCAGCAACGCAATGCATTTAGGCATATAGACGTGGTCAAGACAACTTGCTTAAGTTTAAGAGCAACAGAATGGGTAGCAATAGGAATTTAAGTGACTCTGAACATGGCATGGTTGCTGGTGCTAGTATTTAAGAAACTGCTGATCTATTGGGATTTTAATGAACAACCGTCTCTGGGGTTTACAGAGAATGGTCCGAAAAAGAGAAAATATCATGTGAGCGACAGTTGTGTGGAAAAAAATGCCTTGATGATTTCATATAAAAATAGGCAGACTGGTTTGAGGTGACAGAAAGGCAAGAGTAACTCAAATAACCAATCATTACAACCAAGGTATGGAGAATACCATCGCTAAATGCACAACATATCTAACCTTGAAACAGATTGGCTACAACAGTAGAAGACCACACCGGTTGCCACCATGTCATAAAGCTCACGTCATCTCAAACTGGTTTCTTGAACATGACATTAAGGTCACTGAAATCCAATGGCCTCCACAGTCACCAGATCTCATCCAATAGATCACCTTGAAGGAACAGGAGATTCTCATCATGGATGTGCCTCCAACAAATCTGCAGCAACTGTGTGATGTCATCCTGCCTATATAGACAAAAATCTTTATGGACTATTTCAAGCACCTTGTAGAGGCAAAAAGGGGTTAAACACGGTACTAGCAATGTGTCTAGTGAGTGAAGGTCATGCAGCTTGCATGCCATAGAAAACCACTGTTTAATGTCCTGGCTGCCACAAGTGTCCAAGAGGCAGGATCTTCTTGTTTTGTATTATGAACTTTCCATTCTGACTGGACACTAGAGCTATCAATAGCAGAGAGGAGGCTCTGGGAAAGCTTCTTATTCTCTGTGACTCCAAAAATTACAATGATCCAAAGTATAAAGGTATATCAACAAAATGGTGAAAAATTTGATAAAAAAAAGAAAAGCTGCGTGTTCAAATGGCCAATTCAGAATCTTAATCTCCATAAGAAGCTGCTGTGGCATGACTTTGAAGAGTACCTCTCATGATTTTGATAAATTTTATAATCCTCCCAGTCACTGCCCATATCAAGATAAACCACCATCAGCCTTCATTTTTATTATTTGTTAGTTTTCTACCTTGATATTGCTCTGTATTTTCTGCTCAGTCTCACAGATTCACAGACTGGAAAGGGGCGATACCCAGCAGGCGTGATGTAATCTGAAGCCTAACAGAGGAGAACATCCTCACTCTGCTACACCAGCCCAGAACAGTTAAGTGTGTGCAGCGTTGGGTCTGTCCGTCCCTTTCTGAGCTCCACAGACTTCCAGCAGAGCAGGTGTTCCATCAGCCTTTCCCAGGAGTGTGGCAGACTCCTGGGAAGGGTCTCCCTGTATGGAACCCAGGGAGTACCAGGCCTTCACCTCCCGTTCTTCCAGGCTGGCGGGGGGGTGGAGAGCAAACAGCGACAGCCATTATTATGGCCAGAGGGCGAAGATCTAGCAGAGTCTGCAGCAATGCAGGCTCTGCTTCCCAGGCGACAGTTCCAAGCCAGAGATCCAGTGGAAGGAAGGCGAGGAGGAAAAGCATTGAGATGTGGGCGGAAAGAGGGCCCAAGGAATCCAGCACGACCTTCTGTTCCCGCATGACCGCACGATCAGAGTATGAGCAGTGTGGTAAGGAGCTGAGGTTGGCCAGAGATGACTTGCGTGGAGTTCAGAATCTGGCAAGCACGGGATCCAAAAAGAACAGGCCAGAACTAAAGAAGAGGATCTAAGTGCTGAAAAGCGAGATTATGAAGCTGGAGGAGTGGAGGGCAGAAATCCTGGAAGGGAGCGGTCTCTTCTGGGAGAAGCTTATGTACGAGGATCGGTTTGCTGCCATGAAATCCCCAGGTAAGGTGAAGGTGGATGATGGGGAGAGTAGTGGCGGTGAAGAAAGTGAGGATGGTGGTGATGGAGTAAAGGAGGAAGAGGAGAAGGTGGAGGAAAGTGTACAGGTTATGGAGAAAGATGCTGTGCCTGTTTCTACTCCCTGTGTCACCACCCAGCACAGCTACATTGAGCCGTCACAGGTGGCGATTCCGTTAAGTGATAGTGAAGAGGAGGATGTGGAGAGTGAGGCTAGGGGATTGCTGAGGGCTATAGTGATGCAGGAGTCCCCAGCCCACCTCCGGAATTTTACTTTCGGAGATGACCTGTGTGAAGATGTGGCAGTAAAGCGCAGGTCAAAGAGGCAGAAAAGCGAAGGTCAAAGAGGCTGAGTGTAGTAGTCTTGTGCATGAGAGGAGTGTCAGTGGAGTGAATTTTGGTGGGAGTGGTAGTGAATGGGAAGTCTAGTATGGATGGAAATAAAGAGGATGAGAGTAGTGGTGTGATTGGTGGTGTTGATGGTTCTGGGTCTGGTCTGGCTGCTCCCCCCCCCCCCCCCCCCGGTAGTGACTGCTCCTAGAAGCTAAGCTAATGTCGCTGCCGGGGGTTAAGGGGAGTCCCCATCTCTGTCAGCTTTGGAGGCCGTTTGCAACAGCGCCTCCTGGAGGCTCTGCGTAGGGGCGACAGGTCGATCCAGGTAGAGGGAAGGGGTGAGGCCGATTTGTCTTTCTGGATAGAGTGGCACAGTTTGGGGGCTTTCCGAGAGCGGAATGGGAGGTAGTCTGGTCCCTCCCGACAACCGGGCAGGACAATAACCGTAGAAATGTGGTCCGTCTGATTTGGAGGGGCGAGGATGCGTGCCCACCTCGCGCTAAAGTGGTTGAGCTCTTCCTTCAGATGGAATTCAGGGCGAGTGACATCTTTGCCCTGATTCGCCCCTACGGTTAGTCTGAGTTTGACGTCAGTTTTGTTCTGCCAGAGGGTCTTGAATTCTTCTGGTCAAACTACGAAGTGGCGTAAAGCGAGCCCGGCAGGCAATTTCCTGTCAGAACTCGATCAAGAAGGTGACCGTTTTGACACACACGTTTTCACACGTAACGAGTCACTTTCTTGTTATGACATCATGACCTGGCTCGTACGGTATGGGGATGTGACAGACATGCCCAAGAAAAACTTGGATGAGCACGGGATCTGTTCCGGGGCCTGGACGTTTTCCGTCCAACAGGGCTAGTGAGGAGGAAAAGGGGCCCCGGGAGGAAAAAGGGGGCCCGGGAGGAAAATCGTAGAAGGAGTAGGGAGCTGGAGAGTGCCCAGGTGATGGGGGTAGCTCTGCTCCTGAAGCTTGCCCTGTAACCGCTGAAGCCTTGGAAGAGAACATACTGGATGAGGAGATCAGGAGGCTTCACACAGAGGAATACTACAATACAGAAATTTAGGTGCACTACTGTGGTAGATGTATACAATGACATTGGCTATCCCTCAACACTGATGTTAAAATTGAGACATTTGCCAGTATATCCTTATATGAAGGACATACCAGAGCCCGCACACCAACGCCAAGGTTTCTAAAATGGCACGGGACCTAACGCTAACCTACCTGTGCGTGATAAGCAAAAACCAGGGGCCAGTGGGCAATTACAGCAGCATTAGGCCAACATGCAGCCTGCTCCCAGTTGCCTCCAGTTGACTGAGCACACATACAATGGGAGGAGGGAGAGACAGGCTACAAGCCCCACCTAAGTTGGCAGATATATTTTTGCTTATCACGCACAGGTAGGTTAGCGTTAGGTCCCGTGCCATTTGAGAAACCTTTGCGTTGGTGTGCGGGCTCTAGTATGTCCTTCATATAAGGATATACTGGCGAATGTCTCATTTTTAACATCTGTGTTGAGGTATAGCCAATGTCATTGTATACATATACCACAGTAGTGCACCTAAATTTCTGTATTGTATTATTCTAATTGTTACACATCCACACCGTTTATCAGGTGTAGGATTCTATTGTGGCACTTGTAGTCCACTGCAGGCATCCTCCATTGTATGCAATGTTATTCTGGGGATCGCCCCTAGCAACGGACTGCAAGGGCAGGATCTGCTCCCCCAGTATAAATGCACAACTGCATTTGGGGTTGAGCACCTCCAGCCATTTGAGACCACGTTTTTTGTTGTTTAAAATTTATACTTGGAGGTGTGTAAACTCCATATGTAATGCGCCTTGAACATTTTCCAGGCAGCATTAAGGTTGCACGTGTGGGGCCATGCACCTATATCAGCCAACTTAGGTGGGGATTGTAGCCTGTCTCTCCCTCCTCCCATTGTATGTGTGCTCAGTCACACTGGAGGCAACTGGGAGCAGGCTGAATGTCGGCCTAATGCTGCTGTAATTGCCCACTGGCCCCTGGTTTTTGTTTATCACGCACAGGTAGGTTAGCGTTAGGTCCCGTGCCATTTGAGAAACCTTGGCGTTGGTGTGCGGGCTCTGGTATGTCCTTCGTATAAGGATATACTGGCGAATGTCTCAATTTTAACATCAGTGTTGAGGGATAGCCAATGTCATTGTATACATCTACCACAGAAGTGCACCTAAATTTCTGTATTGTATTATTCTAATTGTTACACATCCACACCGTTTATCAGGTGTAGGATTCTATTGTGGCACTTGTAGTCCACTGCAGGCATCCTCCATTGTATGCAATTTTATGCTGGGGATCGCCCCTAGCAACGGACTACAAGGGCAGGATCTGCTCCCTCAGTATAAATGCACAACTGCATTTGGGGTTGAGCACCTCCAGCCATTTGAGACCACGTTTTTTGTTGTTGTTCACAGAGAGGAAGGCAATATGGCCGACCCTTCTGATTCCTCCCACTATGAAAGTGTGGATGAGGAGAGTGGGGAGAGGCCCAAAAAGAAAGACAAGGGCAAAAGGAAAGGAAAAAAGAAGAGGTCAGAACCCTCTGTTCCTTGTACTGTGGGCCAGGTCCAAAACGGAAGCCTAACTGCCCCCCCTCTGATTGACCTGTCAAACCGGTACCTTGTCCTCGATACCATCTCCTCCCCCTCCAAGGAGGGGGAAGGTGAGGGCGGGGTGCCTAGGGAGAAGGAGCCTCTGGGGGGAACTGGGCCCTGTCCTGTCGAGGCACTTTCCTCGGAGGGCAGGGTTAGACCGGGGCCGGACAGTGACGAGGATCAAATGGATCAATCTGAATCTAAAAAATTTTCTAAAAGTGGTCCTGCCCTCTCATCTTCTTCGGGGGATGAGGGGGCTTAAAAGAAAGGAAAGCAAAGGTAAAGGGTGTTGCCATCTAATTTAATCACCCTGTATGGCGGCGGCACTCTATTATGCCAGCATAAAGTCAGATACGGCTAGATTTGCAGCCTTTTATTTTTTTGGCCGTGTTGAAGCCAACATTTTCTTTTTACAGGAGACCAGGTTGTCATATCTAGCCTCTCTGGTTAAAGCCAGAAGAGAGTGGAGGCACGGTCCCTCCCACTGGTCTCTTGCGGCTGAGCCGGGGTAGCAGATCGACCCAGTCATCTTGACAAGCAGAAATAAAATGGCGTAGATAGTCCCCCAAAACCTGATTCACCCTCTCGACCTGTCCATTGGATTGTGGATGGTAAGCCGAGGAGAAACCCAACTTAATTTGTAGACCTGACCATAGGGCCCGCTGGAATTTAGAGACAAACTGAACCTCTCTGTTGGAAACAATATGGGAAGGCCATGCAAACGAAAGATATGATGAAGAAAAAGTTTGGCAAGCTGTGGTGCTGATGGAAGGCTAGGTAGCGGTACAAAATGAGCCATTTTAGAAAATCGGTCCACTGCCACCCATATGACAGCATTACCGTTGGAAGATGGAAGGTCTGTAATGAAATCCATGGCAATATCGGACCAAGGAAGCTCAGGAACTGGCAAGGGCTGAAGCAGACCTGCTGGCTTGGATCGGGGAGTCTTGTCCCGGGCACAGACTGAGCAGGACCGAACAAAATCAACAACATCCTTTTTCAAAGTTGGCCACCAATAATATCTGGAGATGAGCTGTAGGGACTTACGAATACCAGGATGGCCGGCCAGAAGAGAAGAATGCCCCCATTTCAAGACTCGGAGTTTCATACGAGGAGATATGTAAGTTTTTCCAGGAGGCAGATGTTGGAGCCTTGCTGGTGCTGTAGAAATGAGACGCTCCGGCGGGATAATATGCTGTGTAAGAGATTCTCCATCCTGCACATCTGAAGAGCTTGAAAGAGCATCAGCTCGGACATTCTTTTCTGCAGGACAGAAGTGGATGAAGAAGTTCAATCTGGAGAAAAATAAAGACCATCGGGCCTGTCGTGGATTGAGACGATGGGCAGATGAAGATAAAGCAAATTCTTGTGGTCTGAATAAATTGTGACAGGATGTACCGAGCCTTTGTAAGAGCTCGCAATCTCCAACAGTATAATTTTTCTCCGCAGGGGAGAAGGTTTTAGAGAAAAAGCCGCAGGTTAAAGTTCTTCGCTTAGTAGATTTTTGTGTTAAAACTGCCCCAGCTCCAACTGAGGAAGCATCCACTTCCAAGAAAAAAATGGCTTGTTAGGATCAGGTCTAGATAAAACAGGAGAAGAAGCAAAGGCAGACTTCAACTGTTTGAAAGCTTCTTCAGCCTCTGATGTCCACACCTTTGGATTAGCCGTCTTATTGGTAAGAGAGACGATGGAAGCTACCAGAGTAGAGTAGTGAGGTATAAATTGTCAATAGTAGTTGGAAAACCAAGGAAGCGCTGAGTCACTTTCAAACCAGAAGGTTGAGGCCAGTCCAGAACTGCAGACAACTTGTCGGGATCCATTTGGAGACCTTGACTTGTAACAATATAGCCCAAGAAAGGAAGATTGTTTTTTTCAAAAGTGCATTTTTCAAGTTTGGCATAGCGACGATTTTAGCGGAGACGCTGTAAGACTTGGAGGAGGTGGGAGCGATGAGATTGAATATTGGACGAATAGATGAGTATGTCATCCAAATAGACAACAACACACAGGAGTATAGAAGATCTCCAAAAATATCATTGACGAACTCCTGAAAGACTGCTGGAGCATTACAGAGTGCAAATGACAAGATACTCAAAATGTCCATCACGGGTATTAAACGCAGTCTTCCATTCGTCCCCTTTACGAATACGAATCAAATGATATGCCCCATGAAGATCAAGTTTTGAGAAGATTCTGGCACCTCTCAGGCGATCAAATAATTCAGAGATTAGAGGTAGTGGATAGCGGTTCTTTATAGTAATTTTATTCATACCATGGTAGTCAATACAAGGGCGCAAAGAACCGTCTTTTTCCTCAACGAAGAAGAACCCAGCTCCGGCAGGAGAAGAGGACTTCCTGATAAACCCCTCCAGAAAGTATTCTTGGATGTAGTCTGCCATGGCCTGGGTTTCTGGGACAGACAATTGGAAAATATGCCTCTGGGAGGAGTGGTGCCGGGCAGTAAATCTATAGGGCAATCGTAGGGATGGTGTGGAGGCAATATTTCAGCTTGCTTTTGGCTGAAGATGTCAGCAAAGTCCTGGAGGAAAGAAGGCAAACCGGTCGGAGGTCTAGAAGTTGGTTTCAACTTAGTTACATGTACATGGATACAATGGTTGTTACAATGTGGACCCAAGCGTAGAACTTCTCCAGTTTTCCAATCCAGCTGTGGGGTATGGAGCTGTAACCAAGGTAGACCAAGCAGGAGAGGAGAAGTACAGTGTGTGAGTACATAGAAGGACAAGTTCTCCTTATGTAAAACTCCAACCTGCATAGACAGGGATTCTGTGCGGTACAGCACGGTACAGTCCAGTCTTTCTCCATTGACCATAGAGATGTACAAGGGAATCAGGAGGTGGAACACAAGCAGACAATACTCATGCACAAGGGAGGCATCAATAAAGAGTCCAGGAAGGCCAGAACGGAGATGATCTCTTTGGAGGGAAGAAGAAGCTGGACTGTCAAATTTAAAGGGGTACTCCGCCCCTAGACATCAAGATGTCAGATCACCGTGGTACCGCTGATGGGGAGCCCCGAGATCCCCGCTGCGGCACCTCGCTATCATTACAGCACAGAGCGAGTTCGCTCTGCACGTAATGACGGGCAATACAGGGGCCGGAGCATCCTTACATCACGGCTCCGCCCCTCGTGACGTCACGGCCCGCCCCTTTCAATACAAGTCTACTGGAGGGGGCGCGGCGGTCGTCACGCCCCCTGCCATAGACTTGCATTAAGGAGACGTGCCGTGATGTCTCGAGGGGCGGAGCCATGACGTCACGCGGGGTGCCGCAGCGATCTGACATCTTATCCCCTATCCTTTGGATACGGGATAAGATGTCTAGGGGCGGAGTACCCTTTAAGCGTGGAGAGGAGAAATTCACACCTAGGGAGGCCTCTCCTACGAACCCTAGGTGCGAGTGTTTCCCTGTGGCTGAGGGCGCAGAGGACAATCCTTAAGGAAGTGGACTGGCGCAGTAAAGACAAAGATTTTCGGTTCGTTGGTGAGTCCTTTCCTGCTAGGTCAAGCAAGACCGATCCACTTGCATAGCCTCCACTGCGGAGGTTGTGGTGGTTGGTGGAAGGTTGTGGTGGTTGGTGGAAGACTGGCGCCAATCGAGGAAAGCGCTGAGGTCGTACAGATTCCCTTTCTTGTTGTTGTTCCTCTCGTCGCTCGGAGAAACGGATATCTATCCGGGATGCCAATTGTATAAGTTCGTTCAAGGTAGATGGCAATTCCCGGGCAGCGAGGACATCCTTAATTTGACTTGATAATCCTCTCTTGAAGGTAGCGCAGTGAGCTTCATTATTCCAGGACAACTCAGACGCCAGGGTTCGGAACCAGATGGCATACTCGCCAACAGTGGAGTTGCCCTGAGAAAGATTCAGCAGAGCCGTCACTGCGGAGGAGGCTCGAGCAGGTTCTTCGAAGAAAGTGCAAAATTCCATCAGGAATGCCTGGAGATTAGTAGTGACAACATCACTGTGATCCCACAGAGGGGTTGCCCACGCCAAAGCCCTTCCAGATAGGAGACTAATGATGAAAGCCACCTTTGCACGTTCAGTGGAGAACTGATCCGTCATGAGTTCTATGTGCATGGAGTACTGCGTCACACACACACCCTCATATTTTTCTGGAAGCGACAAAAGGAGCTTGGTCTTGGAGGAGACTGCAGCAGCGGGAGGCTGTACTGGAGCTGGAGGAGGAGGCTGAGGATGTGGCAGTTGTTGCTGAGCAGAAAGCAACTGCTGCATCATGGCGGATATCTGGTTAAGCTGCTGTGCCTGCTGGGCAGACTGCTATGACTGGAGCACCACGATAGATACAAGATCCGAGTTATCTGGCAGAGGAACCCCAGTTGGATCCATGGCCGGATCTTGCTGTCACGGCGGAGTCTAAGGTGCCGCTGGTTTTCCCCAGAGCCCGCCGCAAGGCAGGATGGGCTTGCTGTGGCAGGCAACACCCAGGTCTCTACCCCTGACACGGCTCGACCACGTAGGTAACTGGGCAAGGCGAGGTACTAAAGGATGAGGCTGTAGCATAGTGAAACGTAGCAGAGGGTGAAGGCAAGCGGCAAAGGTTCATAGTCAAAAAATGTAGCAGGAAGGTCTGGATACAAGGGAATGGCAAAACAGGCAATGGGAACGCTTTCTCTCAAGCAAATGGCACTGAAGATCCGGCAGAGAAGTGTGGGAGGTGCATGGACTTATAGAGTAGTTGTCACAGCGAGCGCTCCGGTCATTACCTCCGGACCGGAGCGCCCGCTGCTTCTGCACGCTGTTACTGGGTCCCGACGTCTCCAGGTCAGATGCACTGACCAGGAGCGCGGGTCCCACAGTAGCAGAGACGGGCTAGCGTGGCAGCTGGTCCCCGCTCATGCGCCGCGTCCCTGTCCTCCTTACCGGCTCCTCGCATGGTGCTCTGTCCTCCCGTGTCCCGGCTTCAGTAAATTTAAAGGGCCAGCGCACCGATATTTGGTGCGCTGGTTCCACACCTTCCACTGGTCCTTCCCTATAAAATGCACCTGCCCCTTCCTGCCCTTGCCGGATCTTTGTGCCCTAGTGCCTTAGAGAAAGCGCTCCACACTGTGTAATCTGCCTTGCCTGTTGCCGTACCCTTGCTACCGTCTACTCGCCTTTGAATCCTTGCCGCCTGCCCTGACCTCTGCTACGTACAACTACGCTCCTGCCTGCTCCCTGTGTACCACCCCATATCAGCCACCAGTGAGGTCGAGTTGCTACTGGGGGATACAACCTGGTGGTTACCGCTGCAGCAAGTCCATCCCACCTTGCGGCGGGCTCTGGTGAAAACCAGTAACCACTTAGAACCGGTCCCTTGGTACAACCCACGTCATCGCCTCACTGGCCTAGAGGATCCACTACTAGTCCTGCCGGTTCCTGACAGTAGTGTCAGGTGTTACACATAATTATGGGCATACTGGCCCTTTAAATTTCAGAGCTCTGGCGCGCACCCCCTAGGAGACGGGGAAATGCATGCCGGAGCTGAGATACAGTGGGGGAGGTGGCAGAGGAGCGTGGTAAGTGATGTGCCCGCATGCGAATCCCGGCCCCACCAGGAGCAGGGACAATGCACTCGCGGCCGACATGTGCGGCCGAAGCCCAAGCTGTAACAATACTGTTTAATCGGCTGGTGAAGTTTGCACCCCGCCAGCACTGCACTGTTCCAGGCTGAAGCACCTTAAGTGCTGTCCTTAGTGTCAGGGAGGCAGTGGAGCGGAGTAGTGCAGGTCTCTGGAAGGGGTACTTGCTGTCCTTGGATCAGGCCAAAGCATTTGATAGGGTGAGCCACCCTAGTCCGTGAGTACATCCTCTTGAGATATGGCTTACCGAGTAATTTTGTTAATTGGCTTAAGATCTTGTATGCAGAGGCAGAGAGTTTCCCACTGGTGAACGGGTGGTCTGGTAGATCTTTTGGAGTGGGGTCCAGAGTCCGTCAGGGTTGTCCTTTGAGCCCGCTGTTATATGTGTTCGCGATCGATCCCTTCCTTTGGAGGGTGAGTCGGTGACCATTGGCGGGAGTCAGAATGAGTCTGGCAGAGCTGGAGGCCATCCAGAGGGTGGAGGCATATGCTGAGGATGTCACTATTTTCGTCTCCGAGAGAGAGAGGAGGTCAATGTGGTGATGTCGGAGGTGGGCCACTACTCGGAGGCATCCGGGTCTAAGATCAACCGGGATAAGTGTGAAAGTCTCTGGCTGGTAGGGGGAGATCCCACGATTGATCTCCCGGACACCCTTCCCGGGCCCCAAGAGTCAGCAAAAGTTCGGCCAGGATGATTATCCCACCAAAAACTGGGATGGTAAGCTCCAGGATCCAGTCGAAGGGTTGGTCTTTGACCCTCAGGGAAAGGGTACACCTGATCAAATTGTACCTGCTCCCCTTGTTCATCTATCTGGGCAGCGTATGTATCTTGCCAGAGGCTTACTACACTAGGATCTACAGCCTGTTTTTCCAACTGTTTTGGGGGAACAGGTTGAACCTAGTCAAGAGAGAGGTTACGTACTGCACAAGGAGACTAAGGGGTTTATCTATGATAAACCCGGTGGTGTTCTTAACCAACACCTTCTTGAAAGCCAACATCTCAAACCTCTGGTCAGAGAGGGCTCCTCCGTGGGTAATCTCCTGCAGGGAATTGTTTTGGCCTTGCTTCCAGGAATGGGAGATAGGAGGGCGAGTGAAGGACCTCCGTATGCCCCAAGGATATATTCCGGCTTACGCTACCCCGACTCTGAAGGCGATACGTCGGTGGGGTCTGGGAGTGTGGGGGATCAGGACCCAGTCAAGGCAGTTACTTGACAAATGTGTTCTGTTGACCCACTTCCAGAAGCCTCTGGCACTCAGGGACTGCCCAGGTTGGGATCTGAGGGTGGGGTTGTATCTTTTGAATATGAAAAGGATCCCTCAGAAGTTTTGGGACTTGGCCTGGAGCTGCTTTCAGGGGAAGCTATATGTGAGGGACAACCTGAAGTATAGAAACTCTGATAACCGGGGATGTCCCCAAGAAGAGTGCGGGGACACGCTGGAAAGCATGGACCACTTCCTGCTTCATTGTCCCCTTAATATAGGGGTCTACAACCGGGTGGGCGCTTCCAGCGGCTGGAGTCAACTTGCCAGCCTTACCTATCCGGAGTGGGCTTATGGGGCATTTAGGAACTTGGGTGGCCGAGACTGGGGCACTTTATTCTTAGTTAGCTTAGTGGTTAGGTACTACACGTGGAACGCATGGTGTTTAGTGTCAACCCAACAGAAAATCCTCTCCGAGGTGGAGGTCTGTAGGAATATCACCTGGGACCTCGGGAAGATCAGGTTTTGGGGTATGGCAGTCTTGGTACCAGTAGGGCTTCTCTTCTGTGGAGAGGTTTCTCTTTTGCTGTGCCCTAGGTACTATACCTTTTGGGTAGAGTACCTTTATTTTGGTTAGGGGCAGTGTTATAGGGATAGAGATAGGGTGAGAACAGGGTTAGTTTTAATGGAGGGATAGAATTAGGGAGAATTGTAGGGGGAGTTAGGGAAAGAGTTTAAAACTAGTCTGCCATCCTTCTTCCTGGTGGTGGGCTAATGCATGCGCACGCTAGCTTTTTGTTTTATTTTTTAGCTGATATGGTATGAAGGGTTTACAGGCGACCAAACTTGGGCCTAAAGTGGGTTGTGGTTCAGTGTGTAAAAGTTTGTGCATAAATTGGTTAGGAGGAGTGCTAGGTGGGGAGGTTGTATTTTGGGTGGTGATGTTTTTATTTGTTTGTTTTGGGCGGGACCTAACATGGGTCAGTTAAGGACAGGACTTTGTGAACTGTATGAACGGTATGGACTCTGACCCATGTGCAGGAGGGGAGGTGTGGGTGAGGGTACAGTTTTAGTGTAGGGTTTTTTCTAGGGTTTTCTGTTGATTTTGTAAAGGGTTTTCTGTAGTGCATATATTTATGTTTATTTATATACTATATTGTTTTGTATCTATATTGTTTCATATTATTAGCATTACAGTAGTTTTGGCTGTCTGACAAGTTGTAATGTTGATATGTGGTTTATTTGGTTTATTAAATTATTATTTTTATTTTTTTTTGCAGTGGTGTGCTTGTTATGTTTTCTGTTTTGTTTTCTTGTTGTGTGTTTCCCAAGTATGGATGGTTTTGAGTTGCAGTCAGGTAGTGCAAAATTTTATTTTATATTTTTTAGCCAAATTGTGCTATTTTTATGTTCATTTTCGTTATGTGTGTCAGTGTGCTGTTTAGATAGTTTAGTTAGGTAAGTGGGCATATTTATTTATTTATTTTTTGTTAAGCTGGGCTGGCCGGTTAGGCAGGTTTTTGTTTTAGCTGGTTATAGCTGGTTAAGCTTTTTTTTTTTGTACTGGATAAGTTTTGTATTTTTATAATAAAAAGAGTTTCAGTGTGTGGGATGATCTATGATTGGATAAGGCTGCACACCCCCCAACCCCCCCTGAGCATTTCCTGATTTGGGACTTCTGCCAGGCTAGCAGGAGTCCAAAGTCTGTGCAAAAGAAGGGGGAAAATGTGCTTTGGACAAGTAGGGAGACACCTAATGGCAGCTTTTTTAAACACAAATAAAACACTTCATTTTTGTAAACAAAGTACATTAGAAAGATTTTTTTATTTAGCATAAGGAGTGCAATAGCAAAAATTAGTTTTAATGAGAGTGCCCATTTAAGGGTCTATCCATATGGCAGAATTTCCGCTTGCTGAATTCTGGCTCAAATTAAAGCCTATAGACTTCTATGGAATTTTGCACTCCCATTCACACTTCTGAATTTCGGCTTGCGTAATTCTACAAATGTTCACTTATTTCTCCCCCCTTCATTCTGGATGTTTACTCAATAAGGGTCAATAAAGGCTATGAATAGTACAACTGTTTGTTGTTATTAGTTTAGTCGGAATGTGTTTGTCTATAATTGTGAGTTAGATAACAATCAGAACACATTTTATTAGTAAACACTGCAGAAATTGTGGAAATTCCAAAGTGTTCACTCACCTTTTCTAATAAGTGTAGGTATGTACACCTCTTTTATTACTGGCACAGAAGATGGTAGACACCAGGACAGATTTCTTAAACCAATGCAAGAAAAAAACTGATCCAGACCCTTTGAAGAATAAATGCTAATGTCCAATTCATTACTAGAGACTCCTACAATTTTCCCTTGCAACAGTTTTGCCTATTTTCTTGATCTGAGGTTTTTACCTCCCAAACATATACAGTGTCTGATGGTAGAACATTTACACAGAATGCCAGAAAAGATAAAACATCATGGAAACTCAGATACTCTTATCTGTCTTCTCTTCATCCTATTTACCTTTTAGTAAAACAAAATAAAGCTTTTCTGATCCTCAAATCAGGTATGAAAAACAACTAAATATAGCAATATTTTATGGTAGGTGTGTGCTGAAAACAAAGACGCATGGAGCCGAACTCCTGCTGGTATGATGTCATCACAACCATTATCATTATATTATTAGAGCAGTCCACTACATGATACAGTACTGGCACTGAGAGATGAAAAGCATACGTACACTACATACATGGATAATAGGATGGATGGATGACTTCAAAGATATAAGGCAGGATACTGTTTACTGCTTATACTGTATCTAATTTAAAACCAAAGTAATGTGTATTTATCTTTTATCTCACACATATTTGTCTATCAGTTTTGCATGTATCCTGCTATCTCATATATATTTCTTTCACATCAAAGTAATTAATTTCTATTTATGTTACATGCATCTATCCATCTGTCTATCTATCTATCTATCTATCTCATATCTATCTAATATGTACGTATGTATCTCATAACTATCTCTCAAGTCTATCTATCCATCTATCTACCTGTTATATCCATCTTTTTATCTTATCTAATAAATCCATCTATTCCATATCTATCTATCTATCTATCTATCTATCTATCTCATATCTATATATCTATCTACAGTGGGGATCAAAAGTTTGGGCACCCCAGGTAAAAATTTGTATTAAGCCCTTAAGAACCGGGCGTTTTTCGTTTTTTGCTCTTTCATTTTTTCCTCTTTACCTTTAAAAAAACATAACTCTTAAAATTTTGCACCTAAATCTTTATTATGGCTTATTTTCTGCGACACTAATTCTACTTTGTAATGATATCAGTCATTTTACCCAAAAATCTACAGCGAAACGGGAAAAAAAATCATTGTGGGGGCTTCCGTTTCTACGTAGTACTTTTTTCGGTAAAAATGACACCTTATTTTTATTCTCTAGGTCCATACGGTTAAAATGATACCCTACGTGTATAGGTTTGATTTTGTATTGCTTCAGAAAAAAATCATAACTACATGCAGGAAAATGTATACATTTAAAATTGTCATCTTCTGACCCCTATAACTTTTTTATTTTTCCGTGTTCAGGGCGCTATGAGGGTTCATTTTTTGCGCCGTGATCTGAAGTTTTTGTCGGTACCATTTTTGCATTGATCTGACTTTTTGATCGCTTTTTATTAATCTTTTCATGATATAAAAAGTGACCAAAAATACGCTATTTTGGACTTTAGAATTTTTTTGCGTGTACGCCATTGAACATGCGGTTTAATTAGTGGTATATTTTTTTAAATTGGACATTTCTGCATGCGGCGATGCCACATATGTCTATTTTTGTTTTTATTTACACAGTTTTTTTTTATTATTGGAAATGCCGGGTGATTCAAACTTTTATTAGGGGAAGGGATAATTCAAAGGGTTAATGATTTTTTTTACACTTTTTTTTTTGCAATATTATAGCCCCCATAGGGGGCTATAACATTGCATTCACTGATCTTTAACTGTGTTCAATGCATCTCCATAGGGATGCATTGATCAGGTTTTCGGCGATTGATTGCTCAAGCCTGGATCTCAGGCTTGAAGCATTCAATCGGCGATCGGACTGCAGGAAGGAAGGTAAGAGACCTTCCTCCTGTAGTACAGCTTTTCGGGATGCCGCGATTTCACAGCGGCGATCCCAAACAGCTCCCTGAGCTAGCCGGGACCTTTTACTTTCACTTTTAGCCACGTGGCTCAGCTTTGACCGCGCGGCTAAAGGGTTAATAGCGTGCGGCACCGCGATCAGTGCCGCGCGCGATTAGAGGCGGGTCCCAGCTTCACTATGATGCCGGGCCCGCCATGATATGATGCGGGGTCACCGTGGGACCCCGCGTTATATCACGGGAGCGGGACCAAGGACGTACTCATACGTCCTTGGTCCTTAAGGGGTTAATGTGCATAAAGAAGCCAAGGAAAGATGGAAAAATCTCCAAAAGGCATCAAATTACTGATTAGACATTCTTATAATATGTCAACAAAAGTTAGATTTTATTTCCATCGTTTACACTTTCAAAATAACAGAAAACAAAAAAATGGCGTCTGCAAAAGTTTGGGCACCCTGCAGAGTTAATATCTTGTACTTCCCCCTTTGGCAAGTATCAAAGCTTGTAAACACTTTTTGTAGCCAGCCAAGAGTCTTTCAATTTTTGTTTGAGGTATTTTTGCCCATTCTTCCTTACAAAAGTCTTCCAGTTCTTTGAGATTTCTGGGCTGTCTGTCACGCACTGCTCTTTTAAAAGGTCTGTCCATAGATTTTCAATTATGTTGAAGTCAGGAGATTGTGAAGGTCATGGCAAAACCTTCAGTTTACGCCTCTTGATGTAATCCCCCGTGGATTTGAGGTGTGTTTAAGATTATTATCCATTTGTAGAAGCCATCCTCTCTTTAACTTCAGCTTTTTCACAGATGGCATCAAGTTAGCATCCTAAATTTGCTGAAATTTTATTGAATCCATTTTTCCTTCTACTCGTGAGATGTTCCCTGTGTCACTGGCTGCAATACAACCCCAAAGCATGATTGATCCACCCCCATGCTTAACAGTTGGACAGAGATTCTTTTTATTAAATTCTGTTCCCCTTCTTCTCCAAATGTACCTTTGCTCATTCCGGCCAAAAAGTTAAATTTGAATCTCATCGGTCCACAGAACTTTTTTCCAAAATGCATCAGGCTTGTCTAAATGTTCATTTGCAAAGTTCAAATGCTGATTTTTGTGGTGAGGACGTAGAAAAGGTTTTCCTCTGATGACTCGTCCATGAAGACCATATTTGTACAAGTATCTCTTTATAGTGGAATAGTGTACCGCAACTCCAGTGTCTGCCAGATCTTTTTGGAGGGATTGTGCATTCAAATGTGGGTTTTGAATTGTTTTTCTCACAATCCTGCGAGCTGTTCTGTCTGATATTTTTCTTGGTCTTCCAGATCTTGCTTTAACTTCCACTGTTCCTGATGACTGCCATTTCTTAATTACATACCGAACAGAGGATATTGACATCTGAAAACATTTTGCTATCTTCTTATAGCCTTCTCCAGCTTTGTGAGCGTCAACTATTTTCAGTTTCACATTTCTAGACAACTGCTTAGAAGAACCCATGGTGCTGATTGTTGGGGCAAGGTCAGATGAGTCTGGGCATTTAAAACCTTTGAGATTGACATCATCTGGTCTTCCCAGATGATGATTGAGAACAATTCATGACACTGGCAGGTCTCAGCTTTGCAAAGGGGGCAGTGCATGCTATAAATTCTGCAGGGTGCCCAAACTTTTGCAGACGCCATTTTTTTGTTTTCTGTTATTTTGAAAGTGTAAATGATGGAAATAAAATCTAACTTTTGTTGACATATTATAAGAATGTCTAATCTGTAATTTGATGCCTTTTGAAGATTTTTCCATCTTTCCTTGGCAACTTTATGCACTTTAATACAAATTTTTACCTGGGGTGCCCAAACTTTTCATCCCCACTGTATCTCATATCTTTCTATCTGATATCTATCTATCTTATATCTATCTCATATCTATTTATCTATCTATCTCAAATCTATCTATATTATATCTATTTATCTATCTGTCTCACATCTATCTATCTGTGTAAATATGTGACAAATGAAGCGTTTTTGGATATTATAAGTAGTGTTGAGCGCGACTATTCGAAATGCTAATTTTTATGGCAAATATCGTCACTTTGCGAATATTTAAAATATAGTGATATATATTCGCAATGACGAATATTCATTTTTTTTAAAGCAAATTTTTATGCCTATGTATTTGAATATTTATGCAAATATCGGCACTTCCAGACTGGACACTGATCCCTCCCTTCTTTCAGGTGAAAGATATAATTGCGCATGTGCAATTAGGCGAATTTAATTACAAATTTTCGCATGGGGAAAAAGGAGAATGAACATAGCGAATATGCGAATTTCGCAAACATAGAATGAATATTCATCCATATATTTGCAAAATATCACAAATTCAAATATGGTCCCTGCCGCACATCACTAATTAGAGGTAATAATATATGCTTCTTCTTTTAAAGCCATTTTGATGTTGTAATAGACTCTAGTCTTGTTCACACATGAGAGATATCATGCAGATTTTTGATGA
The DNA here is from genome assembly GCF_029499605.1 of Hyla sarda. Classification (NCBI taxonomy): domain Eukaryota; kingdom Metazoa; phylum Chordata; class Amphibia; order Anura; family Hylidae; genus Hyla; species Hyla sarda. Next base: position 416,626,163 of record NC_079191.1, read on the forward strand.
AAAATATACACTGTAGCATAAAATGCTATCTCCATTAAAAAAAAACTACAAAGGATTGAATGACAACAGATTTCTGCAGCAAAGCATACATAGTGAGCTCTCCCAGAGCAGTGAATATTTAGTATGAAATTTTGCAATGTCTGATATTTGTCTTTATTTTCATTGCGTCAACATTTCTTTACATTGGGCAAAACATGCCAAACATTTTATTACGTGAAACATGAAATAACAATGGGTTTATTGGTTACCTTTATGTGTCGAAAGTTAGTACTTTGAAAAGGCCTTGCCTTTGTTCAGCATATCGAAGATGGTTATATAACAATCACATAAGCTAGAAACAGCCTAAAAAAGGATGTAGTGATGCATGGGTGTAAAATGGGAAGACTAGGGGGGTAGCCTGTGCCCTGGGTGCCAAGAGGGTGCCAACAAACCCCTCTGCCATCACTAGATACAGGACTAGTGCGACAAACTAAATCTTTGCCCCGAGTGAAGGAAAGCTTAGCTGTGGTTTACCATATCACATCCTGCTACCAATATTTTATTACATTTTACTAAAATAACAAACTATAAAGAAACATAAACTCTATAAAATAATTCTCTGGGCATCAAGGACTTAGGTATAAAATGAGTTAAAAAAGGCAGTAATTGCAAAGTTTTGTCTCAAAACCTCTTCCCAGTAAACATTCTTTTCCAGGCAATGACTGAGCCAACCATTTTTTGTCATTGAATGCAGAGAATAGTTTGCTCTGTGATAAGCAGAAAGAGCAGGCAAATTTAGACAGATCGTCCAAAACACAAAATGGCATCTGCCATCTGGTGCTGCATATAAAAACAATGGGTAGTCCAACTCTATTCAGGACTTTGGCATCTAAAATTTACTTTTTTTAGTATCTTAAAAGAAACCTGTCGTTCCAGCGCCTAAGGCAACATTTACAAGTTCACATGACAAAAAAGAGGTACTTAGTGGAAACATACATGGCTCAAAAAAAATGTAAAAAAATAAAATAAAAAATAGTATTTCACTGTTGTGTCATTTACTTGCTAAGAATGGACCCATCTCTCCGGAGAGATCTGCAGAGTTGGCAAGTGAATGAAGACATGTGTGAATTTCTTGCATCTGTGTTTAATTGCAAAGTGATTCCTCATTTAATTGCAAGATTTTCAGTTGTAATTAAAAACTTTGTTTAATAATTATCATTAACAATGTCATTAACTTTAATTAACATTACAATGACAATCTCTCCGTAAAAACAAAATAAACAATTTTGGAGAAAGCAGATTACTTCTATGTTTCCCATAGTTTTTTTTTTTAAACCCTGGCAATGCCCGTGTACTTTTTATGGGGTGTTTATACGTCTCCTCATAATGTAAAATAAGCTGTCAGTCACATTCAAAGGCAGACGCCTGCTGACAGGCGACGTGAATATGTAGAATGCTGGTGCATTCATATGAAACTCGCTGCAATCTGCTACATTTGCTTGGGAACACTACTGTGGTTGTTACAAAGAACGGAGAGTAAAAGTCCCCCCCTGAGCTAACAGCAGATCTCGTCTTATAGTCAGCCATCAATTATTACTGCAAACCCATAAACCTCTCCAAAGCTACATGTATGGGCCATATATGGACACAGAACTCCAATGGGTCCATGTTCCAGACCGAATGTCGCCATATGGCTCCTTATTCAACCAAATTTTTCTTCTCACAGAATACTTGCTTGGAAAAAACTCCATATGAAATCAGATGGACTGTATGGACCCGTAGCAGGCTACAGACACCATATTAAAGCTTAGCATCATAAAGAAACTGCTGTAGAGCCATAATACTCCTGCATGTATGACAATTAAAGGTTATTTAAAGGGATGTCTCCCTAAGAAAACCTCTTTAGCTCTGGGCGATATAGTGTGTTGATATGTGTCATGAGCAGCGATGTTCTAAACTACAGTAACCTCGCCAAAACCCAGTGTAATGGATTGCTTGTTGATTAGTTCAGTCTGGCTGTAACAATACCTGTTGTCTATGATGGCATGAGCCGTACTGGGGAGCGGAGACTAAGGAGACGCTGGTTCTCACCAGAGCCCGCCACAAAGCGGGATGGACTTGCTGCGGCAGGCAACTCCCAGGTCGCTACCCCTGGCACGACTTGTCCACAAAGGCTGCTGAGGAGATGCATGGCACAGAAGGAAAGAGACGGAGTCATAGTGAGGGACAGGCAGAAGGTCAGGACTGGCGGCACTGTAGCAAGGTCAGGTCACGTAGCAAGTGCTCAGATACACAGCAAGGCAAGACACAAATGGTATGCTTTCTCTTAGGCAGGAATGGCACAAAGATCCGGCAGGGGTCAAGAGGAAGTGCAGGGTTAAATAAGATCAGGACCAGACAAGCACCAATCAATGGTGCGCTGGCCCTTTAAATCACAGAAAGCCGATGCGCACGCACCCTAGGAGGCGGGACCGCACACGCCGGCGGCCAGGGACAGTGGAGGGGACAGAGACATGGAAAAGTGAGAGTCGGCCCGGCGTTCGCATGCGGGCGCCTCCCGCAATGTGAACCGCAGCAGAGCCAGCATGGAAGGACTCGTGTCTGGTTGCAGCGCAACTCGTAACATCGACCAAATAAGTTGTACTTTCAAAGTGGTTGGGTTGGCCCACAAAGATAGATACAGTCCTAGGAGACCTCAGACTCATATCCTGTATATTCTTAGGCTATGTTCACACTGCCACTGGACTCCACTAGAGCTCTGTGGCTAAAAGGGGTATTCCGCCCCTAGACATCTTATCCCTATCCAAAGGATAGGGGATAAGATGTCAGATCGCCGGGGTCCCGCTGCTGGGGACCCCGGGGATCGCTGCTGCAGCACCCCGCTATCATTACTGTGCAGAGCGAGATCGCTCTGCCCGTAATGACGGGCAATACAGGGGCCGGAGCATCATTATGTCACGGCTCCGCCCCTCGTGACGTCACAGCCAGCCCCGTCAATACAAGTCTATGGGAAGGGGGCGTGGTGGTCGCCACGCCCCCTGCCATAGACTTGCATTAAGGGGACGGGCCGTGATGTCATGAGGGGCGGAGCCATGACGGCACGCTGCTCCGGCCCCTGTATCACTCGTCATTATGCACAGAGCGAACTAGCTCTGTGCAGTAATGATGGCAGGGTGCCACAACGGCGATCCCCGGGGTCCCCAGCAGCGGGACCGCGGCAATCTAACATCTTATCCCCTATCCTTTGGATAGGGGATAAGATGCCAGGGGCGGAGTACCCCTTTAAAAGGACAGAAGTTGAGCAGAGAAAAAAACACTGCACATCCTATTTTTTTCGTTGCTCAATTCCTGGAAAATACTGGACACTTGACGAACCTCATTCAAGTCGGGACCTGTTTTCATTTTTGGTGTAAACAGACCCTTTATGGAGCAGAGCCCATTAGCAGTGTGAACAGGCCCTTAATGAAACCTGATTCAGAGCACTCTAAATCTTAGTGTGGGCTGAAGGTTCACCTTCCAACAGGACAATGGTCCTAAGCACACAGCAAAGACAACAAAAGACAAGCTTAGGGAAAAATCTGTGAATATCCTTGAGTGGCAAAGCCAAAGCCCGAACCCAACTGGCACATCTCTGGAGAGACCTGAAAATGGCTTCCACTGATGGTCCCTATCCAACCAGACAGAACTCAAGAGGATTTGCAACAAATAATTACATCATTGCCAAGAAGAATGGAGGCTGTAATCACTGCCAAATGGGCTACTGAGTAAAGGGTTTGAATACTTACGTCTTAGCACAAGGCCGCAACATAACAAAATGTAAAAACTGTTTCTAAATGCATTATATATGTTTTTTGGACAGCAGTGTCTTTCTTCATGAATGATGTCTTTCCATGAACACCACTCTTGTACAGTGTTTTTCAAATAGTAAACTCATAAACAGTTTTATTTTATGTGGATCTTTTGCTCTTGGGTTCTTTCTGATTCGTTTTCAGGATGCCCACTTCTAAGGCAAATAGGAACAGTCCTAAATGTTCTCCCTTTGAAGACAGTTTGTCTAACAATGGATTGCTGCTTGTCCTATTTTTTTTTCCCCTCCACTCAACTCCTGTAAAATACTGTACATCCATGGACCCCATTCAAGTCAATGGGATCTGTCATGACCCATAGGCACCAAGAGGTGTCCGTGGTGAAAAGGGTCTGTTCAGCTTGCCTTATTTTGGTGTAGAAGGGACACTAAATGGGATTGAGCCCAATGGCAGTGTGAACAAGCCCTTAACGAAAGCCAAATCCAGATAGAGCACTTTGAACCTCTAAATGTGCTGAAGGTCCACCTCCCTACAGGACAATGAACCTAAGCACACAGCCAAGACAACATAGACCTGGCTTAGGGACAACTCTGTAAATTACCAAGAATGGCCCAGGCAGAGCCTGAACACAGTGAAACATCTTTGGAGAGACCAGAAAATGGCTTCCACCGATGGTCCCCATCCAACCTGACAGAGCTTGAGAGGATTTGCAAGGAAGAATGGCAGAAAATCCCCAAAAAGACTGGAGGCTGTAGTCACTGCCAAAGAGGCTTCAACTAAATACTGAGTATAGGGTGTAGATACTTACGTCTTAGCACAAGGCCGCAACATAACAAAATGTGAAAAAGTGAAAGGGTCTTTTTCAGTGACTTTCTTATTGTGGACTCAAAAACAGATTCTTTTAAGTGGGTTTTTGTTTTTGGGTTCTTTCTGACCCTTTTCAGGATGCCTATTCCATAGCCTGATTTTGTGTCCTGCTATATCAGTGCTTCCCAGTGCCTGTAGCTGTTGCAAAACTACAACTCCAGCTATCTAGGCATGTTGGGAGTTGTAGTTTTGCACACTGGTTGGTGAACACTGCTATATATAATGGGCAAAGTATCTGTGAAATCTACTCTTTCAATCTCATAAGCCTAAGTAAAACACATTTTTGCCAATAAGCTCTTGGAGAGGTTACTATCACTGAGATTTACATACTTTTTCTCCCTGCACTGTGAATGTTTACTTAATGTGCTCAATAAAAAACATTGACGATACAACTGTTTGTTTTTTTATTTAGTTAGATTGTGTTTGGATTTAACTATGACTTTAACAACCAGACTACATTTTATTAGTAATATTTTCAGAAATCTGGGAAATTTCAATGTATTATCTTACCCTTTTTTGGAATTGTACATGTATACATACACAGTGCATATGTAATTTACAAAAAGCAAAGTTCCGAGCCAAGTTAAAATGTTGCCTCAACAAAAGTAAAAATGTCTAATATTCTTACATGTACATAATGAGAAGATTATAAAAACACATTAATTAGCATTAATGTAACATGACTAACCATTTGGTGCCTAATATGTACAATTAAATGCCGCAGCAAGCGTTATTTAAAACGTAATTTGCAAGACTGCTTGGACTAAGGCTGAAGTAATTACAAAAGTACTTAATTATAAATGTAACAACTTGTAAAGAATAATACGGATGCTTATGTGCTGCTGTGCTCTTGTTTGTGGATGCCCAGATCACATATTTATGAAGTAAAAAGGGAAGATACTGTATTTAATGTGACAGGATGCTGGATTTACTCTCATTAGTTATGCTAATTGCCATATAAAACATGAGACCGAAAAGATCAGCTATGGAGTAATGGGGGAGGGACAAGGAGCAAGAGACTGTCAATAACTGCACTAGTCATGGATTTAAAGGGGTACTCTGGTGGAAAACATTTTTTCAACTGGTGCCAGAAAGTTAAACAGATTTGTAAATTACTTCTATTTTAAAATCTTAATCCTTCCAGTACTTATCAGCTGCTGTTTACTACAGAGGAAGTTGTATTTCTTTCTGGAATTCTTTCCAGTCTGACCACAGTGCTCTCTGCTGACACCTCTGTCCATGTCAGGAACTGTCCAGAGTACAAGCACATCCCTATAGCCACCTCTCCTGCTCTGGACAGTTCCTTACACAGACAGAGGTGTCTGCAGAGAGCACTGTGGTCAAACGGAAAAAACTTCAGAAATACAACTTCCTCATACAGTACTGGAAGGATTAAGATTTTTGAATAGAAGTAATTTACAAATCTATTTAACTTTGTGGTCCCAGTTGATTTAAAAAAAAAGTACAACTAGAGTACCCTTTTAAAAGAGATATATGGAATTAGAAAAATATGTCAATTTTTGTTTTCTTTTTAAACAGTACATATCATGTTCCTAAGTTGTACCTGGTATTATTGCTCAAGCCTATTTAAATAGTAACTGTCAGAATCCCAAATGTTGTACATCTTGGCAAAACATTAACCTTTCTAATATATAATTATGCTTATATTTTAAAAAAAATGTAATCTCCTTTTAATGGAAATATAAATAAACCACTAGGGGTCCCCTACCATCCAGAACATAATCATGTAAGGGCAGGAAGAAGACTCATCTGTGCTCACGCCTGTCCTATCAGACTCCAATCTGAAAATAGAGTGGAGGCGGTTACAGAGCAACATGCTGTGATTGGATGAAGATACCCAGCACAGCAGACTCAGGAAGGAAATTAAAGTATATTTGTCATCAGTATCACCCGCACTAACCTGTCATACAGGCTTGTAGTGCAGGTAATACTGATCAAAAAGATACTTACAATGTCCTGAATGGCGCAGCCGTGTGCCATTATCGCTGTTTTTATTTTTATGTAAATGAGGTCCATTGGGCGCAGGCGGAGTTAGGACCAGAGCTCCAGGCACCCCCTGTGATGTTCTGCCGGGCAGGCGCTCCTCAACAATATGCATGGCCTCCCTCCCTGCTCTCACGGCAGGTTTTCGCCACGGCAGATTTTCACACTTCACTGCTGGCCACAGGAAAGAGGCTGAAACTGATGCCGCTTCCAGGTGTACTCTGGACTGGCGCATGCGCCATGGCGAAAACCTGCCGCCAGAGCAGGGAGTAAGGCCATGCCGGTTAGCTCAGGGAGCTGTTCGGGATCGCCGTGGCGAAATCGCGGCGTCCCGAACAGCTGCAGGACACGAGGAGGGTCTCCAACCTTGCCTCCTGGTGTCCGATTGCCGAATGACTGCTCAGTGCCTGAGATCCAGGCATGAGCAGTCAAGTGGCAGAATCATCGATCACTGGTTTCCTATGAGAAACCAGTGATCAATGTAATAGATCAGTGTGTGCAGTGTTATAGGTCCCTATGGGAGCTATAACACTGCAAAAAAAAAGTTAAAAAAAAAAGTGAATAAAGATCATTTAACACCTCCCCTATTAAAAGTTTGAATCACCCCCCTTTTCCCATTTAAAAAAAGAACGGTGTAAATAAAAATAGACATATGTGGTATCGCTGCGTGCGGAAATGTCCGAATTATAAAAATAGATCATTAATTAAACCGCACGGTCAATGGCGTACGTGCAAAAAAATTCCAAAGTCCAAAATAGTGTATTTTTGGTCACTTTTTATATCATGAAAAAATGAATAAAAAGTGATAAGTCCGATCAATACAAAAAGGGTACCAAAATGCGGTAAAATAAAAAAGTTATAGGGGTCAGAATATGACAATTTTAAACGTATACATTTTCCTGCATGTAGTTATGATTTTTTTCAGAAGTACGGCAAAATCAAACCGATATAAGTAGGATATCATTTTAATCGTATGGACCTACAGAATAAAGAGAATGTGTAATTTTTACCGAAAAATTTACTGCGTAGAAACAGAAGCCCCCAAAAATTACAAAATGGCGTTTTGTTTTTTTTTCAATTTAGTCTCACAATTTTTTTTTCCGTTTGGCCGTAGATTTTTGGGTAAAATGACTGATGTCATTAAAAAGTAGAATTGGTGGCGCAAAAAATAAGCCATCATATGGATTTTTAGGTGCAAAATTGAAAGGGTTATGATTTTTTAAATGAAATGCAAGGAGGAAAAAACGAAAGTGCAAAAACGGAAAAACCCCTGGTCCTTAAAGGGTTAAAGTGTGACTACAATCACACTCAGGTGGCAGGATATCTGTTTAAATCTTCCACAACGTCTTAGCTGGAGACTACAGTACAGGAAGAGGATTTGTCATTGGGACTTCAGGCAAATCCATATACTAATCAATATAGCCCTGGGCTACGAAGTTGCGGGAGAATGAAACAAATATCCTATTGCCGGAGCTTGATTACAGTTTTGCTTTATATGGATGCAATATTGGACACATCTGGTGGACAAAAGAGGCAACAGAAGATAACCCTATCTGGATGTGACCTGAATGCTAATCACTGGAGATAGATATGAGCGCATTTTTGAAACATTTGGATCGACCGATTCACCGAATTTTCCGGAAAAATTTGGTTTGGTCTGAATTTATTCACGGCGAATCGTATTAAAAATGGCTATTTCTGGCCTACAGAGAGCCTCAATAGGGGTGTAGAACACTTTGCCTTGCTATACTATGCATAGGGAGTGTGCTGGGTTAGTGAAATAATACTGTTATTCTGTATGACATGCAGATTAGAGGCAACGCTATTAGAATCACTGTCGCAGAGCGGCACAATGACAGAGCCTGGAGGTGGCATCAGTATGAGGAAACCATATAGTGGCTGAATTACACAGTGTGGAGGTGGCGGCAGCCTGAGGAGACCATTTAGTGCCTGAATGACCAAGCCTGGAGGTGGCAACAGCCTGACGAGACCATAGGGCCTCACAATTGAAAAGATTAAAGATATTTTTTAACATTTAAATTGAAGATTTCAAATAGATGAACCCAAAAAGTTATATTTAATGTGCCAGCAGCATGAGAAGACCACATGGTGGTACAGTGACACAGCCTGGAGGTGGCGGAAGCATGAGGAGACCATATAGTGGCTGAATGACACAGCCTGTAGTTAACGGCAGCATAAGGATACCATATAGTGGCTGAATGACACAGCATGGAGTTGGCGGCAGCAAGAGCAGACCATATAATGGCTGAATGACACAGTCTGGAGTTGGCGGCAGCATGAGGAGATTATAAAGTGGCTGAATGACACAGCCTAGAGGTGGCGGAAGAATGAGGAGACCATATAGTTGCAGAATGAGCCAGCCTGGAGGTGGTAGCAGCATAAGGAGAACATAAGGTGGCAGAATGAGACAGCCTGGAGATGCCATCAGCATGAGGAGAACATATGATGGCATTATGAGACAGCCTGGAAGTGACTCGGTAACATAGTGGGGCAGTGGGTGGCAATACCAGTACCCGGTGATGGAGGTAGGTGAAAAAAGGAGAACTTGGCATCAGATGTGTGGCATCAGGCGGGTGGCAGAATCAGAATAGTAGCTGAGGTAGGTAAGCAAAAGAAAATGGTTTCTTTTGTGAAAGTGTTAGTGTGCACAAGTAAGTATTGAGGATATGCATTACATAAAACTTAACTTTTAATAATATTCTTAGGATAAAATATATGTACCCAAAATTTTATTGAAATCAAACAAAAGGAAACGTGTGCAAAAAACACCATATGCCACCTACACCCCCAAGTATTGATGTGATGCAAAGACCTCTAAAAAGTGGAAGGGAACAACGTGTGGTTCATTGTAACCGGTGGGGGTAAAAACTTCCCCTGTAAGGCCCTACTCTCGCTTTATTAATTCCCTTCTTGGCAAGTGTTACTTGCCCTAAAAAGGGCGGCCCCACCCAGGAATCTCTCCCTTTTTTTTAAAAATAAAAACCCTGTGAAATGGCAGTATTTGTAGGTGGAAATAGGGAGATGTTCCTGTGTGGGGCCACCGTTTTTAGGGCGAGTAACACTTGCCAAGAATGGAATTAATAATGCGAGAGTAGGGCCATATAGGGGAAGTTTTTACACCCACTGGTTACAATGAACCATATGTTGTTCCCTTCTACCTTTTAGAGGTCTTTGCATCACAGCAATACTTGGTGGTGTAGGTGGCACATGGTGTTTTTTGCACACCTTTCTTTTTGTTTGATTAAAAAAAAACATTTGTGTACATATATTTTATCCTAAGAAATGTTAAGTTTTAGCTAATGCAATAATCAATACTTACTTGTGGTCTGATGCAGAGGAATGTATGTAAGTGGGGAGCAGCACTTTCAATATTTTTTGCACTATCCATATTTGTGAAGTGTTGGTGTGGCACCATGGTCAATCTACTCTGAAGCATCAGGCATTGGTGGGTGGAAATCCTGGCTGATCCATGCCTGATTCGGCTTCACAAATGTCAGTCCTTGGGGTTACTATGGCCCCCGCCGCACTAAACACCAGCTCTGATGGCACACTACTGGTCGGGCAGGACAGCTTTTCCAGGGAAAACTCTACTAGTTGCGGCCACAAATCAAGTTTGGCTGCCCTGAAGTCCAGCAGATCTTCAAGCAGTGTTGGCATGGTCATGTCAAGGTATGCCACCACCTGCTGGTTCAGGTCCTGCTCCAGGTCTAAATGCTGCTGATGAGTTTCTTCACTATGCGGGTGAAGAAAGCTACTCATCAGCAACTGTAGACTCATGCTGCTGCTGATGGATCTGGTACTGCTCCTGCCACCCACCCCTCCCCAGCAACCATAGCAGTGGAAGGTGAGCGCAGAAGGCCCCCCCGAGTCAGACCAGACCTGGATGGACAATGGCTCAGATAGGCATCGGCCAACTGACTACGTAGGATGTCTCTGTAGTAGGTCAGTTTGTCCTCCCTCCCAGTGGGTGTAAAAAAAGGCCCTCATTTTGTGCTGGTAGGGAGGATCCAATAATGGGGAGAGCCAGAAGTCATCCCGCTGCCGAAAGGTGACAATTCGGTGGTCACTATGCAAGCAGGTGAGTCATTTGTGTAAGTGACTCGGAGGTACTCCCTGCTTCCATCTCCACTGGATACTGCCACGGTGTGTCTGGGTCCTCTGTCTCACCTTCCTCATAACCCTCTAGCTCCTCTGGCTGCTCCTCCTCTCCTGTCAGATGGCTATAAAAACAGCAAATCTTACGAAACCTAAACTGTGCTCTACTGTGCCCCTCCCCCTCCTCCTCCAGCTCAGCCCCCACAGGGCTCATGTGGCCATGAGATGTAGGCACCACTTCACTAGTGCCCTGACGAGCCATCGTTTCCACCACGTGTTGTAGTAAATGAAGCAGTGGAATGACATCATTCATCCCATAATCCTGGCCACTTACTAATAAGGTGGCTTCCTCAAAGGGCCTGAGCAAATGGCAGGTGTCCCGTATGAGCTGCCACAGGTTGACATTGAAGTTACACAGGTGGGTCCCCCTATCCGCTTGGATTATTAAGAAACTGGTGATGGCTTTTCTCTGTTCGTATAGTCAGTCCAACATATGGAGGGTGGAATTCCAACGTGTGGAAACATCACAAATTAGACTATGTTGGGGGATACTGTTCTGACACAGCAGCTCAAGGAGGGTGTGCTTTGCGGTGTATGAGTGGCTGAAGTGCGTGCAAAGCTTCCTTCCCATTGTTGGGATGTCTTGCAGATGGGGGGGGGGGAACACTTTAGGAACCACTTGACAACCAGATTAAACATGTGTGCCATGCAGGGCGCATGCCTCAGGCTTCCTTGTCGCAGAGCAGACAAGATGTTTAATGTTCTTAAATGACTTTTTAATGACTTTTAGCAGTTCCTCCCCTGTGTGACTCCGTTCGCCAAGGCAAACCATGTGAAGAATAGCGTGACACCGCTGTGCCCTGCACACATGGTATGCTGGAGGGCACTGAGACTTGTCCATACAGTGGAGACTGAGAAAACGGTGGAGGATGAGGAGGCAGAGTCTCACACAGTCACAGGAACAATGGCCTGAGAGCTTGGAGATGGAAGTGGCGTGACCTGTCCAAGTTGCTGTTGTGGCTGTGCGGGCACCACATTCACCCAGTGAGCCATAAAGGACATGTATTGTCCATGACCGTGGTTACAGCTCCACACGTCGGCACTGTCTTGCACTTTGGTACACACCAACAGGCTCATGGACCGGCCCACCTTCTGTTCCACAAAATTGTGCAGGGCTGCTACTGCCTTCTTCGCAAAGAAATTACGGCTTGGTACTCTCCACCTCGGCTCAGCATAAGCCACCAGTTCTCTGAAAGGTGCAGAGTCCACCACTTGAAAAGGGAGGAAATGCAGCACCAGCAACTTGGACCGGAGCACATTCAGCTTCTGCACCGTTAGATGAGTGGGTGCATACTGCTGTCTCTTGGACATGGCTTTGCCGATGGATTACTGGCAGAATGACTGACTCAAAGAAGGAGGAGCAAGAGCATCTGGAGCAACAGAAGATGGGTATGACACAGCTCCCTTCGGCTGAGATGGTGGCGCCTTGGCTGGCTGAAACAGGGAGCGGCGTGCCACTAGGTGATGCAGCAGGCTGGACCACCACATCAGAGCCTAGGTTCTCACAGGTCGCTTTATGGTGATGCGGCATATGTTGACGCAGGGTTGTGGTCCCAACATTGGGACCCCCATGCTTCACCTTCTGCAGACACATCTTGCATGTGGCCAGGTTAACATCATCCGAATGCTTGATGAAAAACTGTCACACCGCAAGTAGCTGATTTTCCCACCAACAGTTCACACAGATTGACTGCTACTGCCGCCGACTCCAGGAACCCCTTTTCCACTACCTTCCGTGAAGGTAGGCTGCCGCAAAGCAGGTGGTCTACCCCGGGCATGTTTGGCTCCAAAATTTCCACTTCTGCCACCATGCTGACTGCCAGCCATGCTACCACCTTGCTGGCCCAGCTGCTGCCCCATGGGCAACCTGCAACCCTCTTCTCTTGATGATGATGAAGCCTCTTCTACACCCGGCTACCAAGTGCAATCGGCTTCATCATTATCGAGTTGTGTCTGCACGTCACTGATGTCCTCCTCAGGTTCCTCAACAGTGTCTGCTTCAGGAGCCTGAATGCTCACAACACCACCTCCCATGCCACTCTCCTCATCACTACTTGCCCACCTAGCGGAGGAAGCGGTGGATGTCTCCGCCACTTCTTGGCTGGGCAGTAGCTGCTGACTGTCCTCTAATAGATTGTCCTCACTAAATAGTGGAGCTGAACCCACAGCGTATGATACTTCTGTGGGGGAGGGAACAGCATAGGACGGGGTGAGGAGGAACCCACCAACTGTTGACTGGTAGTGATGAGCGGCAGGGGCCATATTCGAATTCGCAATATTTCGCGAATATATGGACGAATTTTTGTCCTATGTTCGTGAAATTTGCATATTTGCTATGTTAATTCTCTTTTTTTTTATGCGAAAATTTGTAATGAAATTTGCATAGTGCACATGGGCAATTATATCTTTCACCTAGTCTGGAAGTGCCGATATTCAAATAAATATTCACATAAAATCGCATTAAAAAAACCTGAATATTCGTCCTTATGAATATATATCACTATATTCTAAATATTCGCGAAATCGCAAAGTGCCGATATTCGCAGTATAAATTTGCATTTCCAATATTTGCGCTCAACACTATTGACTGGGGGTGTCCGATGGGACTTTTGATGAAGTGGATGACGGAGTTAACCTATCGATGACGGCAGATCGGTTGCTGGTCAAGACACGACCGCTAGCTAATACCAGGAGGTCTGGCCTCTCACTGCGACTCCTGCTGCCACTCACCCCTAGTCTGCTGCGACCTCTGCCTAATGAATTTAGGCCTCTGCCATTCCTCTGTGCACATCCTGGCACTTCTCTGCCTGACATACTTAGTGCGTATATGAAGAGAGTACATTACGCTCCACTAAGCTGAAAACAGTATTTGTCTACAACACAAGCAGGTGTGTACTTTTGGCTGGCCTTTCACAGTATCTGGGGACTTTAACAGGATCAAAATGGTACCACTTAGATGTACGTATGTGGTATGCACTTATGAGGGGAGGACAATGCTCTCCAGTATGCTTAAAACAGTATTTGTCTACAACTTTTGGCTGGCCTTTCACAGTATCTCTCAATCTCACTCCCTTCCCTATCAGTGCTTCTAGGCTGGATTTGGGCTTGAGGTGAATTGCTGCTGTAAAAAAGCTTTTCTGTGCAACACACTGCTCTCTGTCCCTCTCTCTCTGCAATAGAACGCTGATGTGACTAGAAGGAGAATTGCTGCTGTAAAAATGCTTTTCTGTGCAACACACACTGCTGTCTGTCCCTCTCTCTCTGTAATAGAATGCTGACGTGACTGGCCACAAGATGGCTGCTGATTATATAGGGCTGTGACATCACAAGGATGGCTGGCTGCTGATAGGCTGCATGGTGCATGTGATTCAGGGTCATTCCACCGACCCTTATTCCTGCCTTCCCAGGATTCTTTGCCCCATGTCCTCACATGTGGCTCCGCCATTTTAGATGCCCTGGAGCCTGGACCGCACTAAATGGAGTTTAATGAAGTAATTTGTGAGATTGAATCACGGTGATATTCAGATTCGTTGCGAATTGAATTGTTCCTGAAATTCATGACGAATTCGGATTTGTCAGATTCGATTCCTTCATCCCTAACTGGAGACTATACACTAGGGCTATAAATGGCTTAATTTTTTTTTGATAAAAAACAACTTAAAAAAGGATTTAAAAAAAACTGTGTGAACAGGAAGTAGCTGAAAATGAGGCCCAAAATATAGTGTGTGAACTTAAAGCATACCCGTCAGATCCAACAAAAAAACTTTTTTTTAATATATATCACTCAGTACCTAATCCTGACCATGTACATCTAATTTTTATGTACCTAGCACCTTTATATATTTTTTTTTATTACACTTTTAATTTAGCTCACTAGTCAAAATTCCTCTCAAAGGGAGGGGGTGTGGCCTCAATGTGCAGGTCTCCGCCCCCTCCCTCAGTATGCTGTCTGCTCACATCTCCCCTAGCATTAGCAAAACTACAACTCTCAGCTTGTCCTCACTGTAGCGGGACACAAGCTGACAGTGGGAGGATTTTTCCTCCAGCTGTGAGCCCTGCACTCACAGCTGTCAATAAAGGAAGTGTGTCCATGACATAGGTGATGATGCATGGACACAGCAGGACTAGTGTGTGTACAAGCAGGCAGGGGGTGGGCAGTTGTTTGAATGGCTTTTTCAGTATGAAATACTGAAAATTTTCTAATGAAAGCAATTGCAAAACCTATTGGTTTTGTATGCATTACAACATATCAAAAGTTTTTGTATCTGACAGTGCCCATTAAACCATTTAAGGACGCCGGGCGTATGCATACGCCCTGCATCCCGAGTCCTTAAGGATGTGGGGCGTATGCATACGCCCGTGAGAATTCCGGTCCCCGCAGCTAGCCGGTTGGGGACCGGACCGGAATGCCTGCTGAAATCATTCAGCAGGCATCCCGGCACATCGCCGAGGGGGGTCCTGAGACCCCCCCCCCCCCATGTCGGAGATCGCAGAAAATCGCATGTCAATTCAGACATGCGATTTTCTGCTATTCCGAGCTGATGTGGCAACCACTAAGAAGGCCAAACTGCAAGGCCATTTTATGATGCCAATATAAAGTGGACATATTGTATTTGTGAATAAAAAAATAAAATTTGGGAATATTCAATTTCCTTACAAGTAGAGAGCTTCAAAGTTAGAAAAATTTACCACCAAAATAAAGTATAATATGTCCTGAAAAAAACGATTTCAGAATCAGAATATTCGGTAAAAGCATTTTGGAGTTATTAATTCGTAAAGCGATGGCAGTCAGAATTGCGAAAAAGGGTTCAGTAATTAAGGTGAAAAAGGGCTGCGTCCTTAAGGGGTTAAGTGTGCAATTTTTTTTTTCCTTTGGTACTCGCCTGATTTCTTGCTTCTGTCTTTCCAACACTCTCCACTGATCTCCACTTACTGGTTCCATCATGATGCATAAGAAATGCCCACTTCTAGAGCTACAAACTATCTAAATATATTCCTTTAAATGTTTTATTCACACGTCCAGTATGCTGCGCAGATTTGATGCACAGATATTGTATCAGCTCACCACTTGTAGTTCTAATTGTTCCCGATGGTATCACACAACACACCTCTCAAGCGGAGGAAACACACAGGCCGAGTCCTCAGGTGCAGCAATCACAGTAAAAGGAGGAGATTCCGGCTCCAGGGCTGGGTAAAATTTCAAGCTATATAAAAACATAGAAAAGAAGCAAGACACAAACGCACCGACACATTTTGACTTAACAGTAAGTCTTAGTCATGGCCCATGACTAAGACTTACGGTTAAGTTGAAACGCATCGGTGCTTTGTGTCTTGTCTTGCTTCTTTTCTATGTTTTATATTTTTCGTGCACTGGATTTTAACATGCAAAGAATAAAGCTTGAAATTTTACCCAGCCCGGGAGCCGGAATCTCCTCCTTTTATTATGACAGATTTGACGCACAGGATTTTCTGCTGCAGATCTCAATGTAAACTAAATGACTGAACACAGCTTCAAATTCTGCGCATTAAATCAGCACATCAAATCTGCGCAGGATACTGTACGTGTGAATAGACCCTAAATGTCTCAACTGAACTTCTGCTAACAATTTATATAACCTACTTTTGGACTTTAGCATCTACATTATGTGCCCTAAGTATATGTGGTATGGGGTGTGATGCAGGGCAGATGGAATTACCCTTGGGGCAGATGGCATTAACCCCTTGTATTTGTGACGCCAGGGCGTGGTTTATCCTCACTACCACCCAAAGGTATACGGATGGATCCTGGGTTAGGCACGGGGGCAATAATCACTCCAATGCCAAGT
Organism: Hyla sarda; assembly: GCF_029499605.1. Taxonomy (NCBI): domain Eukaryota; kingdom Metazoa; phylum Chordata; class Amphibia; order Anura; family Hylidae; genus Hyla; species Hyla sarda. The sequence goes on from NC_079191.1 coordinate 416,642,820, forward strand.
TACGGACAACGGTAGCTTACTGAGGGTAGATAGGTGGAAAAGTCTATACAATTCAGCCAGGCCCACGGAGATGACCAGTGACTTCAGAGACCTTAAGGGTTTGCTGGGACTTTGCAGTGGTTTTGGACAATTTAGTGCAGGCCATGTTGACTTGACAATAGATGACAGTGACTGACTTGACTTGACTGGAGACAGACTAAGCTGTGACTTTAGCTTACTTGTAGACTTGTAGCTTGTGGCTGCAGACTTGACTTGAGGCTCCTATGACTCCAGACTCTTAGGCTCGACAGCACCTCAGCAAAGACTCAGGAACTATGAGAGATAGAAGAGACTCCTCCCAGGGCTTTTATGGGGGGAGACTCTGGTGGGGTCCCATTGGTCACTCTTAAGTCACCTGGTCACTGATACCTCCTGGGTAAAAATCACATGACAACTTACATGACAACTGGTGATCACATGTTAACCTTTCTTAAAGATACAACATTCTTATATAGATAACATAGGGAATAATATACAATTACAGTATAACAGATGCAGGGGGGCCCAAAGGACACTGCAGGAAGGCTAACCGACAGGGCAACAAGGGTACTGGGTAACAACTCCCGTATAGGGCCACCACATATATTATACCAGACAATAGTCCAGTATGAAACCGAACTTATCTGAGAACTGAATTACAGAAGTGATAAAGCTTAGGTAAATCTAGGGGTCACTAAATCATTTGGGGGTGTTCTCTTGTTGTATATAGAATTCCAAAATTATACTCAATTTACATGTAGTCAATCCCCTTATAGCTGCTATAACAGCCTCCAATTTTTCAGGAAGGCTTTTCATAAGATATGGAAAATGGGAAGCAGAGTCGGCACCAGGGACTTGTGACATCACAGCCACGCTCCATTGTGACATTATGCCCTACCCCCTCAATGCAAGTCTATGGGAGGGGGCGTGAAAGCCGCCACGCCTCCTCCCATAGACTTGTATGTAGGGGGTGCCACTCACAAGGGGGGTGCTAGGGGGAACTCACCCGCCACCGCCGCCACTACTGAGGATCTGGGACACTCATCCCAAATCCCCAGCAGACAGCGCTGCCTTCTCCTGTATGTGCGATACAAGCACATACAGGAGAAGGCGCCCCCTCTGTGTGAGCTGCATCTGCAGCTTACACAGAGGAGACGTCACCTCCGCCCCCCTGCAGCACGCAGTACAGGCGCCGATTATGTCACTCATCAGCGCCTGTACTGTGGAGGGGAGAAGACGCGGGCCCCTGCTGCTGAGGAGATCGCTGCGTGGGATATGAGGTGAGCATCCTTTTTTTTTTTTTTTTCATATACCTATGGGAAGAGGGGTGGTGGTGGTGGTGTAACTCTGCATATACTTATGGGAAAGAGTGGGGGGTGTAACTGCATATACCTATGGGGAAGAGGGGGTTTAACTGCATATACCTATGGGAAGGAGGGGGTGTAACTCTGCATATACCTATGGGAAAAAGGGGGGTAACTGCATATACCTATGGTAAAGAGGGGGGGTGGTGGTGGTGTAACTCTGCATATACTTATGGGAAAGAGGGGGGTGTAACTGCATATACCTATGGGAAAGAGGGGGGTAACTGCATATACCTATGGGAAAGAGGGGATGTAACTCTGCATATACCTATGGGAAAGAGGGGGCTAACTCTGCCTATACCTATGGGGAAAGTGTATGGGTGGGGGGTAACTCTGCCTATACCAATGGGGAAGAGGGGGGGGGGTAACGCTGCCTATACCAATGGGGAAGAGGGGGGGGACGCTGTCTATACCTATGGGGAAAGGAGGGGGGGTAACTCTGCCCTTACCTATGGGTAAAAGGGGTTTAATTCTGCCTATACCTATGGGGAATGGGTGGGGGGGTAACTCTGCCTATACCTACGGGGAAAGGGGGGGGCTCTGCTGCCTATCCCTAAGGAGAAAGGGGGGATAACTCTGTTCCAATACCTATTGGGAAGGGGGTTTAACTGCTGCCTATACTTAAGGGGAAGGGTGGGGTAAACTCTGCTGCCTATACCTACAGGGAAGGGGAGGGTTTAACTCTGCTTCATTTACCTACAGGGAAGGGGGATCAACTCTGCTGCCTATGCCTACAGGGAATGGGAGGGCTACCTAACTTTATACCTGGATGCCTAACTACTTACATACACACCCAGCTACCTAACTATGTACATACCTGGCCTTCATACATGGTTGCCTAACTACCTAGCTAGCCCCCTACCTACCTAAGTTGTCACCTACCTACATATCTGGTTTCCTGATCTACCTACCTAGTTACCTAGGCTACCTACCTGTCCTTTTACTATGCAGGACACCAAGGAGGGCATTATTACAGTTTGTGGGCCTATAGATGGAAAGATTGTGTAGAGGAGAGGAGGGCACTAGAAAAATACAGAGTCTGACATGTTTTTCCTGTAGATGTTAAGAGATCCACATGGTGGTCTTATCCGGACGGAGAAGAAAAGGAAAGAGGACGACGCTGATCAGAAAAGACGTAATTGTGAGTTCCAAAATGTAAATGTAATCACTTATATGGTATACACATCCTGTGTACAGCTGTTATCTACCGCCATATGGTCCTGATGGTCCTGTATATAATCATTTATATTGTATACAGATCCTGTATAGTGGTTTTATTCAGTACAGTATGGCGGTATTATCCAGTTATTGTGTGGTGGTATATATTTACTCCTTTTATACCAGTATTATTGGTCATGGAAATTTACCTATGTTAAAGTGTTTCTTACATATATACATTTTTGTTAATTGTGTGTGTGGGATTTGGGTGAAATAGGGGCGTGGCAGAAGATTGACGAGCTGCAGAGCCTAGCAGGGGCCCTTGCCTTTTTTTGGTCTCAGGGCCCTGAGTGTGGTCAGCCTGCCCCTGGGGGGAGAGAGGGGGTGTAATTAAGGGGAGGGAGGAGGTGTAATTAAAGGGGGGGTGTAATTAAAGGGGGGTGGAGGGGGTGTAATTAAAGGGGGGGGGGTGCCAAACAAAGGGTCCGCCCCGGGTGTCAAATGCTCTAGATACGCCCCTGCGTGTCTGCCTCCTTATTGGATAATCCCGAGCTGGCTATGATAATCAGCTTGTTTCAAATTCTCCCTATGTGTGAAGATGAGGAGGCTCTGGTCTTGCAGAAAGGCGGTGACTGTCACAGTGTCACTAATACCAACCCCACTCAAGAAAGGGGGTTGTTCGAAGTTGGTCTCACCCACAAAGATAAAAAAAAAAAAAAATAACTATAAATATTCACCATTAGACCATATAGAGGTCGTAAAGGAAGGACCTTTCTGGCACCAGCTGATTTAAAAAAAAAAATTGTATTCCACCGGAGTACCCCTTTAAAGTCCACCAACAGTCCAGGATTGTTTTCTGCTGTATTCCAATGTGACTGAAAAAAACATGGAATATTGGTGAGCCTTGAGGACTAGATTGGGGAACTCTGCTCTTAATTACTGGGTACCAAGAAGTCTATACTATAGAGACAAAATTTATGGTGCTATATATTGTGACTGGCATACAGCTCAACAGGACATTTGAGAAGGCCTTTGTAATAAAAGCCACTTTACTTGCATTTTGGAATATTTTGTATTACTATTTTCTAGTCATAAGCTTTTCTATTTCCACTATTATTCAGCATTCTTTTGCTGGCAATGCCTAGAATTCGCTACATTTGAAATGCCAGGACTATTATGCAGTCGCAATTGCTAACATGCCTTCATAGAACAACTTAGTATTAAAATGGGAAAGCCACTTTCTATTCAGGAACAAAGGCAAAATAGATCTGACTTTCTAAACTACATAAGTGCTACATTTAGTTTCCAGCAAGGTCTTTTACAGTCCCCTCATCTTCTACTTTTTGTGGTAGGGCAGAGCAAAAGGACAATTTAAGATTGGCCATCAAATATCAAGCACTGAATTGAAATGACAATGTAAGACTTGGGGGTTTGGGTAGTTGATGCTCTTACAGACGTTACTGTAGGCCAATCCTTGGAGTGTCACTTACATTAGCTTTGAGGTAATCTCCTGCCCCACACATCCACCAAAGGATAAGATGACATGATCAGTTAATCAACAGTGACAGGACAAGGGGGGACATAAATGGATTTTTTGGGAGGGAAGTTCAAGATTAAAACGCCAATGTTTTTCCCTTTAACACTGCAGATCATAAGTGTCGAAAGTACAGAGATTGTCAAAAAATTTACGTTCTGTGCCCTTGTCTCCTGCGGGGAAGTTTGAATATAAACATCCAAGGGGTCTAAAAGTTATTATAGTACCAGTTTATTCCAGTAGATATAAAAAGCAATGCTATGTCTTCAAGGCGAGTGAGAGAATAGTAATGTCCTTACTAGGGGAACATGATATCATATCTGACTGTCCTCTCATTTATTTTTTTCCTCAAAATGCTATCTTTTTTATTAGGAGTTTCTTATATATAGAGAGATTTATATCTAACAAAAATTCCCTTGACATTATAAATTACATGTTTCTACTAGTAGTGCTCACCATACACTGTAAGAAATGTTGCAGCCAACAACTATCTCTCCTGACATTCCATAATCGGGACAGAGAGAGAATGCATTTAAATGATGAAGGGAACAAGTCGTTGCCAGACGCCTCTCAAGTCGACTTAACTTCCCCCCATACACATTAGATGGGTCAGCTAGTCCTGTCGAAATTTGGCTGACATTTATCTAATTTGTATAGCCAGTTATACAACTGAGTACATAGTACTGAAGTGCGGATCAGTTTAAATGTCCTGCCATAGGGAGGTGTGAGCACCTGTGCCACAGCTGATTGGCCAGTCACTCTCACCTCCTGATATACCAGCACTTCACTCAGGGTTGCAGATCCCAGATTGGATGTCATCATGTGTTCATGTAAGGGTAAATGGCCTTTTTTCACTAAGAAACAAAAGCATTTCATGGTCTTATTTCACCCAGATTCACTTAAAGGGATATTCCACTATTTTTAATCATGTCTCTATGTGTAAAGCATGGCAACATAAACAATTTTGCTATTGACTTTAATTAGCAGACTTGTCTGGCTCTGTAGATATCTCTTATATCCCCTATTGTTGACAATTCACGGTTCCCATCCACCAGCTCTGCTTTAGAAGCAGTGGTGAGGTCACTCCCAGAGGGGCCGGTAGCTTCTGAGCTTAGCATGCATCAGGCTCTCTGCTCTCCCTGCTCAGTTTATCTCACATTCATCATGTCTGACAGTTGCAGGAATAGTACTTTAACTTGGGAGCTGTCAGACATAGAAGCTGATGACCTGCCTCTAACCCCAGCTCGTCCATCAGCAATCCCAGAAGTTGAGCAGACAGCAGCAGAGAATCAGCAAAGATGAGAGCCCCCCCTCTTTTAAAAAGGGAATTTCAAGACAGTAGGGCACTCCCATAATCAAATGGGAATTCACAAAAATACTTGGATCTCCCATTACTTTTCATTTTACAACTTGACAGAAATATTAAAGGTGCCTATACACTTTCTGTAGCTGTTGGTTAAGCATCATTTTGTCTACAGATCCCTCAATACACTTGAACACTCGGCTCAGCCAAACTTGTCTCCCTGAATACAAATGGGTCGGTTTGAAATCCAACATGCCCGATCTTTCTTTCCCCTAACATCCTGATCTTTCTTTTCACTAACATCATCAGTGGAGAGTCAAGAGGATTTCTTAAATATTAGACAGTAGGATGGTCCTGTCAAGAACAGCAGGTTTGGCCAACTTTTGACTAATGTGTATGGGAGCCTTAGGACTTATCTAAACTCCTCCAGGAAACTGGACAAGCTTGTCGTTGTGAAAGCAGCTGTGTCTCGTATGCTGTTAGTTGTGTTCTAGATTTCCCTACCTCCATAAATATAAATGTTTTGATTCTGCTTCCAAATTCAGTACATTTTGGGCTTATTGTGGTTTTGATTTCACTTGGTATATTAAATAGCAATAAAGAGACACAATTGACTTCACAAGTGTAAATGTGCTCCAAGGTCTTGTGTTTATATTTTACAGTTTCTTTAAAAGCATGACACATTCAATGTTGTCCAAATTAAGAACCTTGGAATATCTTGTGTTTGTACATGAAAGCTTGCCATATTTGCAAGAATTTCTGGAAGACTTTATTAGGAGCAACCTTGGTTTTCATAAGACACTTTTCAGCTAAGACCTTGTCATGTCAATGTTACAAAGATTAACACAGAGATTACGGTATTTATCTAGTGCTAGAACCAAAGTCCCTGAGGAGGGAAGTGCTGCTATGAATACTTCTGTCAATTCCTTGGATCCTTGGGACCATCACTCTTTGACTCCAGAACTTAGCCTCGCATTCCAGCATTCCATTTCCAGTCAATGTACTGAAATCTTTCAGGGGTGGAGAAACAACAAAGTTTTAAGGTGGCCATAGATCTTCATTCATTTATTCATTCTGCATGTCCTACACATATATGCTATGTTCAGCTAAACATGCATGTGTTCTCATTAGAGGAGAGAAAATAAGCTGCTACCAGACAAAAGGATTAAGAGTTAAATTTCAACATTCCAGATCCTTCTTTCTCCCAAGATACTTTATGAGGGGAAAAGTTAGCAAACCAAAATTGAAAAGTTTGGCCAACTTAAGGTTGTATTTTACAGCTTGACCCCTGCCCAATATGTGCCCCTAAATTTAACAAGCCTATTAAATGGCTTGTTTATTGGGCAGACAGTGCCACACTTTTACTTCTATCATTTGCAGGCCGCACAATCCATTACCCTAGTGTTTTGAGGCTGATAAACAAGGTTTAAACCATGCAATTGGCAAATTATTGCCCCCCGCTCTTACAATATGCATATTAAAACACCTTTAGTACAGGTGAAATATTGAAATAGTAAGCTTTTTATAAACCCAGTTACCGTCCAATCAATATAAGTCCTCTCACATGAAACCCTTGCCCTACCGAAGAGGCCTAATTCCCTTTGCCTACTTGAGCATCATACTTGAAAGGAAAACCAAGTCAAAATACTAATTTATTAGCCAGAGTAGAAAGCTATTGTAAAGAACAGCTCACTCTCAGGCAGACTCAATGTGGTCAACTATCAGATGGTCACCATGAAATGTTTGAAAAAGGGTATTTTTCTTAAATTATGACAACTAATAAACTTTTAGGGTGGAAACAACGACAAAATTGATAATAATCGATAATGAGAACCATTGTCAAAGATTTTTATTACTGAAAGACTTCAGCCTGATTGGTGATGTCTGCAGAGGCCTGCAGGGCATACATGTATACGTCTTTAAGGGGTTAATGGAGTATGGAAAGAGCTAGGGACTTAAGACTGCTCTATACCCGGAGGCCCCAGCTGCTGTCATTGGCTTAGGGCCTCTGTTAGTCAGGGTGGAGCACAATAGAATACAGATCTCATGGATCAATACTGTACATATGTACTACATTGATCTATATGAGCAATTAAACAATCTTCTATGGGGACTCAAAAAAGTGTGTAATACATCAATAAAAAAAAAGAAAATGTTAATAAACCTCTCCCTTGGTAAAAATGCAAATTGCCCTGATTTCCCAAATAAAAAACTAAACTAAAAAATATTAAACATATTTGGCATCACAGTTGTCAGATTTCCCAAATATATATATATATATATATATATATATATATATACAGACAGGGTGGGCCATTTATATGGATACACCATAACCCCTTGCCGCTATAGGACGTATGCATACGTCCAATCATACAAAACGTTTGTGCAATATGACGTATCCATACGTCATAGCGATCTCCGACACTGCCACGGGCAGCGCAGGAGATCGGTGACGGGACCCGGCTGTCAATCACAACCGGAGTCCCGCCGCAGCTGCCAGAGCCGCGATCGCGCCGGTCCCGGCAGCATTAACCCCATAGATGACGTGATCAATCCTGATCACGGCATCTATGGTGTTGACGGGGGGAGCGCTTTCCCCCTGTTCTCCAACGGCGGCACCGCTATGCAATCACGGGTCACTGTTGGTTGCTATGGCAGCAGGAGGTCAGATCATGACCTCCTGTATGCTTGCTATGGAAGCCTGTGAGATCCAGCCAGAGGCTGGATCACACAGGCTGTAGTGTGTGCAGCTCATCAGGTTATACTGTGCTGCAGTACATATGTATTGCAGCACAGTATAACCTGTAAAAAATGAAATGAAAAGTTCTTCAATAAAAGTGTAAAAAATAAATAAAAAAAAATGCCCCCTTTCCCAATAAAAGCCCTGTATTATCACCAAAAAAGATCAAAAACACAAATCATATATATAATAGGTATTGCTACATCCGTAATGACGTGTACTATAAAACTATAATGTAAATTATCCCAATGGTGAACGGCGTAAAAAAAATTAAAAAAAAAAACCAAAATTCACCAATTTTGGTACAAATAGAGGAATAAAAAAGATCAAAAGGTAGCATGTAGCACAAAAATGATACCAATAAAAAGTACAGCTCATCCCGCAAAAAAAGCCCTTACTCAATGGCGTCGGACAAAAAATAAAAAAGTTACGGCTGTTGGAAAATGAATGGCAGAAAAAGAATTTTGCTCAGAAAAGGAAAAAGAACATAGAAAGCTATATAAAATGGGTATCGCCATAATCGTACTGACCCACAGAATATATATAACATCACTTTTACTGCAGAGTGTACACCATAAAAAAAATACAAATAAAAAAAGCCAGAAATTTTCCAGTTTTTCACAATATTTTGTAGTTTTTCACAAAAAAATGCTTCATGTGTCAACAAAAATGCACCAGTTATATAAAATACAATATGTCAAGATAAAACTATCTCAGAATCGCTATGCTCAGAAAAAGCGTTCTAAAGTTATTACCATTTAACCCCTTAAGGACGCAGGACGTAAATGTACGTCCTGGTGCGCTGGTACTTAACGCACCAGGACGTACATTTACGTCCTGTACATAACCGCGGGCATCGGAGCGATGCCCGTGTCATGCGCGGCTGATCCCGGCTGCTGATCGCAGCCAGGGACCCGCCGGCAATGGCCGACGCCCGCGATCTCGCGCGCGTCCGCCATTAACCTCTCAGATGCCGGGATCAATACAGTAGGCAATTTCAATTAATGATCTGATCCGATCATTCAGAACGCCGCACGGAGGTCCCCTCCCCTGCCTCTGTCCAGCTCCCGGCGTCTTCTGCTCTGGTCTTAGATCGAGCAGACCACAGCAGAAGATGACCGATAACACTGATCTGTTCTATGTCCTATACATAGAACTGATCAGTATTAGCAATCATGGTATTGCTATGATAGTCCTCTATGGGGACTATTCAAGTGTAAAAAAAAAATGTAAAAAAATGTAAAATTAAAAGTAAAAAAAAGTGAAAAATCCCCTCCCCCAATAAAAAAGTAAAACGTCAGTTTTTTCCTATTTTACCCCCAAAAAGCTTAAAAAATAAATTTAATAGACATATTTGGCATCGCCGCGTGCGTAAATGTCCGAACTATTAAAATAAAATGTTAATGATCCCGTACGGTGAACGACTTGAACGTAAAAAAAAAAGTCCAAAATTGCTACTTTTTTAATACATTTTATTTAAAAAAAAATTATAAAAAATGTATTAAAAGTTTTTTATATGCAAATGTGGTATCAAAAAAAAAGTACAGATCATGGCGCAAAAAATTAGCCCTCATACTGCCACTTATACGGAAAAATGAAAAAGTTATAGGTCATCAAAATAAAGGGATTATAAACGTACTAATTTGGTTAAAAAGTTTGTGATTTTTTTTAAGCACAACAATAATATAAAAGTATGTATGTAATAATGGGTATCATTTTAATCATATTGACCCTCAGAATAAAGAACACACATCATTTTTACCGTAAATTGTACGGCGTGAAAACGAAACCTTCCAAAATTTGCAAAATTGCATTTTTCTTTTTAATTTCCCCACAAAAACAGTGTTTTTTGGTTGCGCCATACATTTTATGATATAATGAGTGATGTCATTACAAAGGACAACTGGTCATGCAAAAAACAAGCCCTCATACTAGACTGGCGATGAAAATATAAAAGAGTTATTAAGGCCAAAATGGGCTGAGTCCTTAAGGGGTTAAAGAGATACATGTCAAATAAAAATAAAAAAACCTGGTCATAGAGGTAAAAAAATGGGAATGGTTGGTGATATTAACTTCCTGTTTGTGGCACATTAGTATATGTGAGGGGGGAAACTTTTCAAGATGGGTGGTGATCATGGTGGCCATTTTGAAGTCGGCCATTTTGAATCCAACTTTTGTTTTTTCAATAGGAAGAGGGTCATGTGACACATCAAACTTATTGGGAATTTCACAATAAATACAATGTGCTTGGTTTTAACGTAACTTTATTCTTTCATGAGTTATTTACAAGTTTCTGACCACTTATAAAATGTGTTCAATGTGCTGCCCATTGTGTTGGATTGTCAATGCAACCCTCTTCTCCCACTCTTCACACACTGATAGCAACACCGCAGGAGAAATGCTAGCACAGGCTTCCAGTATCCGTATACACTGCTATATACTACTATATACACCGCAGGAGAAATGCTAGCACAGGCTTTCAGTATCCGTAGATTCAGGTGCTGCAGAATGGGCAAAACAAAAATTGGAACAGGACCCTCAGTTTACGCAGAAGATTTTGTTCAGTGATGAGGCAAACTTTTATGTGAATGGGGAAGTTAACAAACAAAACCACCGCTATTGGTCTGACACTAATCCACATTGGATAGATCCCTCCAAGACTGTAGGAACACAAAAATTGATGGTATGGTGTGGTATATGGGGTACAAAGATAGTGGGGCCATTCTTTATCAATGCAAACCTCAAGGCCACTGGATATGCGAAATTGGTACATGATGATGTGTTTCCCTCTTTATGCACTGAAGCTGGCACGTTCCCTGAGTTTTTCCAGCAAGATGGTGCACCACCACATTATGGGTGTCAGGTCCGAGCATTCCTAGATGAACAGTTTCCTGGAAAGTGGATTGGTCGTCGTGGGCCAGTTGAATGGCCCCCAAATCTCCTGATCTGACCCCCTTAGACTTTTATCTTTGGGGTCATCTGAAGGCAATTGTCTATGCTGTGAAGATACGAGATTTGCAGCACCTGAAACTACAGATACTGGAAGACTGTGCTAGCATTTCTCCTCTTCAGTGTGTGAAGAGTGGGAGAAGAGGGTTGCATAGACAATACAACACAATGGGCAGCACCTTGAACACATTTTATAAGTGGTCAGAAACTTGTAAATAACTAATGAAAGAATAAAGTTACGTTAAAACCAATCACATCATTGTTTTTCTTGTGAAATTCCCAATAAGTTTGATGTGTCACATGACCCTCTTCCTATTGAAAAAACAAAAGTTGGATTCAAAATGGCCGACTTCAAAATGGCCGCCATGGTCACCACCCATCTTGAAAAGTTTCCCCCCTCACATATACTAATGTGCCACAAACAGGAAGTTAATATCACCAACCATTCCCATCTTATTAAGGTGTATCCATATAAATGGCCCACCCTGTATATATATATATATATATATATATATATATATAAATATATATCAGAAGGCTGGATTGTGAGCCGCTCACCCTGTGCACGTCTACCTTAGCACCTGTGCCCCGGACTGGACGGTACCGCCTCCGGCTGCTCTCTTGTGAAGAAAGAACAAGGTCCGGCACTAGATTGGTTGCAGGTAAAAACTTCTTATTTCTTTATTTGAAGATTCTGCAGTACAAGGCTGGCAGGCTGACGCATTTCGCTATAGAGCTTAATCGTTGAGTCTACGATTAAGCTCTATAGCGAAACGCGTCAGACTTCCAGAATCTTCAAATAAAGAAATAAGAAGTTTTTACCTGCAACCAATCTAGTGCCGGACCTTGTTCTTTCTTCATTCATATATATATATATATATATATATATATATATATATATATATATATATATATGTATATATTTATGTTACTCAGTACCTAATCCTGACCATGTACATCTAACTTTATGCCTCTATTACCTATATTAAGCCCTATTTTCATAAGCTCACAGTGTTAGAAATCCCCTCAGGGGAAGGTGGCGTGTCCCTCCCTTGTGGTGGTGGGAGGTGATTTGTGTGTCTGCTTATGCTGGACTGATTTGTGTCCCAGTAGGTATATGACCCCTAGTGGTGAGATTTTCAGGATTCCTTTTTTTTAATTAAATATTAAAAAAATTTAAACAACCATATAACAAAAGGTCTTTAACCCCTTAAGGACGGAGCCCATTTTCACCTCTAGGACGAAGCCCTTTTTTGCAAATCTGACCACTGTCACTTTAAACATTAATAACTCTGGAATGCTTTTAGTTATCAATCTGATTCTGAGATTGTTTTTTCGTGACATATTCTACTTTAACTTAGTGGTAAAATTTTGTGGTAACTTGCATCCTTTCTTGGTGAAAAATTCCAAAATTTGATGAAAAAATAAAAATTTTTGCATTTTTCTAACTTTGAAGCTCTCTGCTTGTAAGGAAAATGGATATTCCAAATAATTTTTTTTTGGATTCACATATACAATATGTCTACTTTATGTTTGCATCATAAAATTGACAAGTTTTTACTTTTGGAAGACACCAGAGGGCTTCAAAGTTCAGCAGCAATTTTCCAATTTTTCACAAAATTTTCAAACTCGCAATTTTTCAGGGACCAGTTCAGGTTTGAAGTGGATTTGAAGGGTCTTCATATTAGAAATACCCCATAAAAGACCCCATTATAAAAACTGCACCCCCCAAAGTATTCAAAATGACATTCAGTCAGCGTTTTAACCCTTTAGGTGTTTCACAGGAAAAGCAGCAAAGTGAAGGAGAAAATTCAAAATCTTCATTTTTTACACTCGCATGTTCTTGTAGACCCAATTTTTGAACTTTTACAAGGGGTAAAAGGAGAAAATGTATACTTATATTTGTAGCCCAATTTCTCTCGAGTAAGCACATACCTCATATGTCTATGTAAAGTGTTCGGCGGGCGCAGTAGAGGGCTCAGAAGCGAAGGAGCGACAAGGGGATTTTAGAGAGTACGTTTTTCTGAAATGTTTTTTGGGGGGCATGTCACCTTCAGGAAGCCCCTATGGTGCCAGAACAGCAAAAAAAAAAACATGGCATACCATTTTGGAAACTAGACCCCTTGAGGAATGTAACATGGGATAAAGTGAACCTTAATACCCCACAGGTGTTTCACGACTTTTGCATATGTAAAAAAAAAAAAAAAAATTGCACTAAAATGTGGGTTTCCCCCCAAATTTCAAATTTTTGCAAGGGTTAATAGCAGAAAAGACCCCCCAAAATTTGTAACCCCATCTCTTCTGAGTATGGAGGTACCCCATAAGTGGACCTGAAGTGCACTACGGGCGAACTACAATGCTCAGAAGGGAAGGCGTCATATTTGGCTTTTTGAGAGCAAATTTTGCTCGGGGGGCATGTCGCATTTAGGAAGCCCCTATGGTGCCAGGACAGCAAAATAACCCCAACATGGCATACCATTTTGGAAACTAGACCCCTCACAGAATGTAATGAGGGGTACAGTGAGCATTTACCCCCCACTGGTGTCTGACAGATCTTTGGAACAGTGGGCTGTGCAAAATTTTTCATTTTCACGGACCACTGTTCCAAAGATCCGTCAGACACCTGTGGGGTGTAAATTCTCACTGCACCCCTTATTACATTCCGTGAGGGGTGTAGTTTTCAAAATGGGGTCACATGTTGTTTTTTTTTTTTTTTTTGCGTTTGTCAGAACCGCTGTAACAATCAGCCACCTCTGTGCAAATCACCTCAAATGTACATGGCGCACTCTCCCTTCTGGGCCTTGTTGTGCGCCCCCAGAGCACTTTGCGCCCACATATGGGGTATCTCCGTACTCGGGAGAAATTGTGTTACAAATTTTGGGGGGCGTTTTTCCCTTTTACCTCTTGTGAAAATGAAAAGTATAGGGCAACACCAGCATGTTAGTGTAAAAATTTTTTTTTTTTTACACTAACATGCTGGTGTAGACCCCAACTGTTCCTTTTCATAAGGGGTAAAAGGAGAAAAAGCCCCCCAAAATTTGTTAGGCAATTTCTCCCGAGTACGGAGATACCCCATATGTGGCCCTATTCTGTTGCCTTGAAATACGACAGGGCTCCAAAGTGAGAGCGCCATGTGCATTTGAGGCCTGAATTAGGGACTTGCATAGGGGTGGACATAGGGGTATTCTAAGCCAGTGATTCCCAAACAGGGTGCCTCCAGCTGTTGCTAAACTCCCAGCATGCTTGGACAGTCAATTGCTGTCCAGAAATGCTGGGAGTTTTTGTTTTGCAACAGCTGGAGGCTCCATCTTAGAAACACTGCCGTACAATACGTTTTTCATTTTTATTGGAGAAGGGGGGTGGGGGGTGGGGGGGGGGGGGGCAGTGTACGTGTGTATATGTAGTGTTTTACTCTTTATTTTATGTTAGTGTAGTGTAGTGTTTTTAGGTTACATTCACACTGGCGGCAGATTACACTGAGTCTCCCGCTAGGAGTTTGAGCTGCGGCGGTAAATTTGCCGCATCTCAAATTTGCAACGGGGAACTCGCTGTAATCTGCCGCCAGTGTGAATGTAGCCTGTACATTCACACGGGAGGGGGGTCAAAACTACAACTCACAGCATGCACTGACAGACCATGCATGCTGGGAGTTGTAGTATTGCAACAGCTGGAGGCACACTGGCTGGAAAACCTTGAGTTAAGTTCTATGACCTAACTCAGTATTTTCCAACCAGTGTGCCTCCAGCTGTTGCAAAACTGCAACTCCCAGCATGTACTGATTGCGGAAGGGCATGCTGGGAGATGTAGTTATGCAATGGCTGGAGGCACGCAAGTACAACTCCCAGCATGCCAAGACAGCCTTATGCTGTTCCTGAATGCTGGGAGTTGTAGTTTTGCAAGATTTAGAGGGGTTCAAGTTGTAAATCACTGTCCAGTGGTCTCAAAACTGTGGCCCTCCAGATGTTGCAAAACTACAACTCTCAGCATGCCCAGCCAGCAAACTGCTGTCTGGGCATGCTGAGAGTTGTAGTTTTGCAACATCTGGAGGGCTACAGTTTGAGACCACTTAGTGATCTACAACCTGAACCCCTCTAAATATTGCAAAACTACAAGTCCCAGCATGCCCACACAGCAAACAGCTGTCTGGGCATGCTGGGAGTTGTAGTTTTGCAACATCTGGAGGGCCACGGTTTAGAGACCACTGTAAACTGTGGCCCTCCGGATGTTGCTAGGCAACAACTCACCTAGCAGGACCCGGAAGCCGCCGCCGCCGCCGCCGCACGTGGGGGATCCCCGCATGGAGGATCGCGATCCGGGATCCAGGTAGGGACCTTCGGCGCCGACCCTCCCTGGACGGTTCCCCCGTTTTGCCCGGACACCGATAGGTGGGCAAAGCGGGGGAACCGAACTTTAACCCCCCCTCCCCCGGTCTGCTATCGGTCGGTCGCTCGGCCGACCAATAGCAGGGATAGGAGGGGTGGCACCCCTGCCACCAAACTCCTATCCCTTTAGGGGGATCTAGGGTGTCTCGGACACCTACGATCCCCCTTATTTTCCGGGTCACCGGGTCACCAGTGACCCGTATGACCCGGAATCGCGCAGATCGCAGGTCTGAATTGACCTGCGATTTGCGCGCATCGCGGTCATGGGGGGGTCTCAGGACCCCCCTCGGCGATGTGCCGGGATGCCTGCTGTTAGATAACAGCAGTCATCCCGGCCCGATCACCGCTACCGGTGACGCGGCGCTCCCGGAACCCCGCGACGTACATGTACGTCGCCGCGCGCCAAGTGACACTTCGCGGCGCCGTACATGTACGTCGCTCGTCGTGAAGGGGTTAAAGGGGTATTCCAGGCAAAAACTTTTTCTTATATATCAACTGGCTCCGGAAAGTTAAACAGATTTAAATGGGCACTGTCAGAACCAAAAACTTTTTATATGTTGTTACTGAGGAAAATTAAAGGGGTATGCCAGGCCGAAACTTTTTTTTTTTATATATCAACTGGCTCCGGAAAGTTAAACTGATTTGTAAATGACTTATATTAAAAAATCTTAATCCTTCCAATAGTTATTAGCTTCTGAAGTTTTCTGTCTAACTGCTCAATGATGATGTCACGTCCCAGGAGCTGTGCATGATGGGAGAATATCCCCATTGGAACTGCACAGCTCCCGGGACGTGACATCATCATTGAGCAGTTAGACAGAAAACAACAACTCAACTTCAGAAGCTAATAACTATTGGAAGGATTAAGATTTTTTAATATAAGTCATTTACAAATCAGTTTAACTTTCCGGAGCCAGTTGATATATAAAAAAAAAAGTTTCGGCCTCGCATACCCCTTTAATTTTCCTCAGTAACAACATATAAAAAGTTTTTGGTTCTGACAGTGCCCATTTAAATTAGGACAACAGGAGCTTATACAGGGGAATCCCAAGCTAGGGACCCTCTCCTATGAAATCCATATTCCCCAATAGGTCATATGGATTAGAATCGTCTTTTAATGCTCCTCTATCTTAGGTATCTTCTCCATCACAGGAAGAGGTATAAGCTGCAAGGATACATGCTGCAATTTGAGACAGACTACCCTTTCCATAGTTCCCATTGTATCTCTTTATTAACTTGTTAGTAAGACCACAATGTAAATTTTATTTATTTTACGATGCTTGAAACTTGAATTGGTTGAAGCAACAAAGGTTGAAACAATGAAATGTGGGAAATATACATTTTTTCGTCAAGGTTGCTGCTTTAAGATAATTTTTCATTGAGCTAGACAACCAAGGACACTTAAATCTAGACAGTCAACACAATTAATCAATTAGACTCATGTCAGGGTTCTGTATATGCTAAAGGACCGGATTTGTTGTTCTCGCTTCTTAACTCAATAAAAGGTAGGTGAAAACTGTGATGAATAAGGTTGATCTGAAAGTACTGTTTCAAAACTTCTAGACGAGAAGTTACAAGTAACCTTTTGTTTCAACACAGCGACACAGATTAATCACAAACTTTTCTTGCATTGTCTAAGGAACTACTTAACAGCAATCCATATTGTATTCTTCTGGACCTTTTGAAAAGTATTTTTTTAAGCTAAAGAATTTTATACATATTGATAGACTGATACATGTGCTGCTTATTTATTTTGATGGCTAGAAACGCTTAGGCTGTGTTCCCATTCCCATCAGAGCTTCCATCAAGAGCCATCATGAGTAGTGTCTTCAGATTTTATGGGACGAAATTTCCAGTTTGCATTGATATTTTTACTAGCATAACAACCAACAACACCAAGGAACCTCACAAGCCCCATTACAAGTTATAGGCATCCACCAAATGCCAATGGTAGCTTGCATTTGACAGGTCCATTATTACAAAACCATGATGGTGGCATGAACACAACCATGGTTTGCACCACTGTTCATGCCATCAACAATACCATACCATAAATGCTTCAAAGGACATAATTATAAATCAATCTGACATGGATCTGACATGGTTTTCAAGGCACTTTTACAGTGGTCTCAAACTGTGGCCCTCCAGATGTTCCAAAACTTCAACTCCAAGCATGCCCAGACAGCCGTTGGCTGCCCCAAACAGCTAGCTGTTCACACATACTGGGAGTTGAAGATTCAGACCCCTGCCCTATTAGGAACAAAAGACACAATACTCCCATGAACAAGGTCTTGTACACTAGCAAGATATTGTAAACATGAGAAATGTACTTGTCATTTGAAAGGACAAGCAGGGCTCTGTGCACGGAGGAAAAGCAGGGCTCTGTGCACGGTGAACAAGCAGGGCTCTGTGCACTGAGGACAAGAAGGGCTCTGTACACTGAGGACAAGCAGAGATCTGCGCACTGAGGACAAGAAGGGCTCTGTACACCGAGGACAAGCAGGGCTCTGTGCACTGAGGACAATAAGGGCTCTGTGCACCGAGGACAAGTAGGGCTCTGTGCACTGAGGACAAGCAGGACTCCCTGCACTGAGGACATGCAGGGCTTTGTACACTGATGGCAAGCAGGGCTCTGTGCACTGAGGACAAGCAGGGCTCTGTGCGCTGAGGACAAGAAGGGCTCTGTGCACCGTGGACAAGCATGGCTCTGTGCACTGAGGACAAGCAGGACTCCATGCACTGAGGAAAAGCAGGGCTGAACAAAATCCTGTCTTGTCCCTGCAGCTGTGTATCTGTGCAGAGACAAAATACAGTAAGTGTGGGTGGACAAGCAGGGCTCTATGCACTGAGGACAAGCAGGGCTTTGTACACTGAGGACAAGCAGGGTTCTGTGCACTGACGACAAGCGGATAAGCAGGGCTCCATACACTGAGGACAAGCAGGGCTCCATGCACTGAGGACAAGCAGGGCTCTGTGCGCTGAGGACAAGAAGGGCTCTGTGCACCGTGGACAAGCATGGCTCTGTGCACTGAGGACAAGCAGGACTCCATGCACTGAGGAAAAGCAGGGCTGAACAAAATCCTGTCTTGTCCCTGCAGCTGTGTATCTGTGCAGAGACAAAATACAGTAAGTGTGGGTGGACAAGCAGGGCTCTATGCACTGAGGACAAGCAGGGCTTTGTACACTGAGGACAAGCAGGGTTCTGTGCACTGAGGACAAGCGGATAAGCAGGGCTCCATACACTGAGGACAAGCAGGGCTCCATGCACTGAGGACAAGCAGGGCTTTGTACACTGAGGACAAGCAGGGCTCTGTGCACTGAGGACAAGCAGGGTTCTGTACACTGAGGACAAGCAGGGCTCTGTAAACTGAGGAAAAGCAGGGCTCTGTGCACAGAGGACAAGCAGAGCTCTGTGCACGGAGGAGAAGCAGTGCTCTTTGCACTGAAGATGAACAGGGCTCTGTGCAATGAGGACAAGCAGGGCTCCGTGCACTGTGGACAAACAGGGCTTTGTACACTGAGGACAATCAGGGCTCTGTGCACTGAGGACAAGCAGGGTTCTGTGCACTGAGGACAAGCAGGGCTCTGTAAACTCAAGACAAGCAGGGCTCTGTGCACTGAGGACAAGCAGGGCTCTGTGCACGGAGAAAAAGCAGACCTCTGTGCACAGAGGACAAGCAGGAATCTGGGCACGGAGGACAAGCAGGGATCTGGGCACTGAGGACAAGCAGGGCTCTGTGCACTGAAGACAAGCAGGGTTCTGTGCACTGAGGACAAGCAGGGCTCTGTAAACTCAAGACAAGCAGAGCTCTGTGCACTGAGGACAAGCAGGGCTCTATAAACTGAGGAAAAGCAGGGCTCTGTGCACAGAGGACAAGCAGAGCTCTGTGCACGGAGGAGAAGCAGGGCTCTTTGCACTGAGGACAAACAGGGCTCCGTGCAATGAGGACAAGCAGGGCTCCGTGCACTGAGGACAAGCAGGGCTTTGTACACTGAGGACAAGCAGGGGTCTGTGCACTGAGGACAAGCAGGGTTCTGTGCACTGAGGACAAGCAGGGCTCTGTAAACTCAAGACAAGCAGAGCTCTGTGCACTGAGGACAAGCAGGGCTCTGTGCACTGAGGACAAGCAGGGCTCTGTGCACGGAGGAAAAGCAGACCTCTGTGTACAGAGGACAAGCAGGAATCTGGGCACGGAGGACAAGCAGGGATCTGGGCACTGAGGACAAGCAGGGCTCTGTGCACTGAAGACAAGCAGGGTTCTGTGCACTGAGGACAAGCAGGGCTCTGTAAACTCAAGACAAGCAGAGCTCTGTGCACTGAGGACAAGCAGGGCTCTATAAACTGAGGAAAAGCAGGGCTCTGTGCACAGAGGACAAGCAGAGCTCTGTGCACGGAGGACAAGCAGGGCTCTTTGCACTGAGGACAAACAGGGCTCCGTGCAATGAGGACAAGCAGGGCTCCGTGCACTGAGGACAAGCAGGGCTTTGTACACTGAGGACAAGCAGGTGTCTGTGCACTGAGGACAAGCAGGGTTCTGTGCACTGAGGACAAGCAGGGCTCTGTAAACTCAAGACAAGCAGAGCTCTGTGCACTGAGGACAAGCAGGGCTCTGTGCACTGAGGACAAGCAGGGCTCTGTGCACGGAGGAAAAGCAGACCTCTGTGTACAGAGGACAAGCAGGAATCTGGGCACGGAGGACAAGCAGGGATCTGGGCACTGAGGACAAGCAGGGCTCTGTGCACTGAGGACAAGCAGGGTTCTGTAAACTCAAGACAAGCAGAGCTCTGTGCACTGAGGACAAGCAGGGCTCTGTGCACTGAGGACAAGCAGGGCTCTGTGCACGGAGGAAAAGCAGACCTCTGTGCACAGAGGACAAGCAGGAATCTGGGCACGGAGGACAAGCAGGGATCTGGGCACTGAGGACAAGCAGGGCTCTGCGCACTGAGGACAAGCAGGGCTTTGTACACTGAGGATAAGCAATGTTCTGTGCACTGAGGACAAGCAGGGTTCTGTACACTGATGAAAAGCAGGGCTCTGTGCAATGAGGACAAGCAGGGCTTTGTACACCGAGGACAAGCAGGGCTCTGTGCACTATATTTTGGAGTGAAGAAAATCTTGTCTTGTCCCTGCAGCTATTTCTCTGTGCAGAGACAAAATGCAGTAAGTGTGGGTGGACAAGCAGAGCTCCATGAACTGAGGACAAGCAGGGCTTTGTACACTGAGGACAAGCAGGGCTCTGTGCACGGAGGGCAAGCAGAGCTCTGTGCATGGAGGACAAGCAGAGCTCTGTGCACGGAGGACAAGCAGGGATCTGGGCACGGAGGACAAGCAGGGATCTGGGCACAGAGGACAAACAGGGCTCTGTGCACTGAGGACAAGCAGGGTTCTGTACACTGATGACAAGCAGGGCTCTGTGCAATGAGGACAAGCAGGGCTCTGTGCACTATATTTTGGAGTGCACAAAATCTTGTCTTGTCCCTGCAGCTGTGTCTCTGTGCAGAGACAAAATGCAGTAAGTGTGGGTGGACAAGCAGGGCTCTGTACACTGCAAGCAGGGCTCTGTGCACTATATTTTTGAGTGAACAAAATCCAGTCTTGTCCCTGCAGCTGTGTCTCTGTGCAGAGACAAATACAGTAAGTCTGGGTGGACAAGCAGAGCTTTGTGCGCTGAGGACAAGCAGGGTTCTGTGCACCGAGGACAAGCAGAGCTCTGTACACTGAAGACAAGCGGACAAGCATGGCTCTGTGAACTGAGGACAAGCAGAGCTCTGTGCACTAAGAACAAGCAGGGCTATGTGCACTGAGGACAAGCAGGGCTCTGTGCACTGAGGACAAGCAGGGCTCTGTGCACGGAGGAAAAGCAGACCTCTGTGCACAGAGGACAAGCAGGAATCTGGGCACGGAGGACAAGCAGGGATCTGGGCACTGAGGACAAGCAGGGCTCTGCGCACTGAGGACAAGCAGGGCTTTGTACACTGAGGATAAGCAATGTTCTGTGCACTGAGGACAAGCAGGGTTCTGTACACTGATGAAAAGCAGGGCTCTGTGCAATGAGGACAAGCAGGGCTTTGTACACCGAGGACAAGCAGGGCTCTGTGCACTATATTTTGGAGTGAAGAAAATCTTGTCTTGTCCCTGCAGCTATTTCTCTGTGCAGAGACAAAATGCAGTAAGTGTGGGTGGACAAGCAGAGCTCCATGAACTGAGGACAAGCAGGGCTTTGTACACTGAGGACAAGCAGGGCTCTGTGCACGGAGGGCAAGCAGAGCTCTGTGCACGGAGGACAAGCAGAGCTCTGTGCACGGAGGACAAGCAAGGATCTGGGCACGGAGGACAAGCAGGGATCTGGGCACAGAGGACAAACAGGGCTCTGTGCACTGAGGACAAGCAGGGTTCTGTACACTGATGACAAGCAGGGCTCTGTGCAATGAGGACAAGCAGGGCTCTGTGCACTATATTTTGGAGTGAACAAAATCTTGTCTTGTCCCTGCAGCTGTGTCTCTGTGCAGAGACAAAATGCAGTAAGTGTGGGTGGACAAGCAGGGCTCTGTACACTGCAAGCAGGGCTCTGTGCACTATATTTTTGAGTGAACAAAATCCTGTCTTGTCCCTGCAGCTGTGTCTCTGTGCAGAGACAAAATACAGTAAGTCTGGGTGGACAAGCAGAGCTTTGTGCGCTGAGGACAAGCAGGGTTCTGTGCACCGAGGACAAGCAGAGCTCTGTACACTGAAGACAAGCGGACAAGCATGGCTCTGTGAACTGAGGACAAGCAGAGCTCTGTGCACTAAGAACAAGCAGGGCTATGTGCACTGAGGACAAGCAGGGCACTATGCACTGAGGACAAGTAGGGCTCTGTGCAATGAAAACAAGTAGGGCTCTGTTCACTGAGGACAGGCATGGCTCCGTGCACTGAGGACAAGAAAGGCTTTGTATGCTGAGGACAAGCAGGGCTCTGTGCATGGAGGAAAAGCAGGGCTCTGTGTACTGAGGACAGGCAGGGCTCTGTGCATTAAGAACAAGCAGGGCTATGTGCACTGAGGACAAGCAGGGCACTATGCACTGAGGACAAGTAGGGCTCTGTGCACTGAGGACAAGCAGGGCACTATGCACTGAGGGCAAGTAGGGCTCTGTGCACTGAGGACAAGCAGGGCACTATGCACTGAGGACAAGCAGGGCACTATGCACTGAGGACAAGCAGGGCTATGTGCACTGAGGACAAGCAGGGCACTATGCACTGAGGACAAGTAGGGCTCTGTGCACTGAGGACAAGCAGAGCTCTGTGCACTAAGAACAAGCAGGGCTATGTGCACTGAGGACAAGCAGGGCACTATGCACTGAGGACAAGTAGGGCTCTGTGCAATGAAAACAAGTAGGGCTCTGTCCACTGAGGACAGGCATGGCTCCGTGCACTGAGGACAAGAAAGGCTTTGTATGCTGAGGACAAGCAGGGCTCTGTGCATGGAGGAAAAGCAGGGCTCTGTGTACTGAGGACAGGCAGGGCTCTGTGCATTAAGAACAAGCAGGGCTATGTGCACTGAGGACAAGCAGGGCACTATGCACTGAGGACAAGTAGGGCTCTGTGCACTGAGGACAAGCAGGGCACTATGCACTGAGGGCAAGTAGGGCTCTGTGCACTGAGGACAAGCAGGGCACTATGCACTGAGGACAAGCAGGGCACTATGCACTGAGGACAAGCAGGGCTATGTGCACTGAGGACAAGCAGGGCACTATGCACTGAGGACAAGTAGGGCTCTGTGCACTGAGGACAAGCAGGGCTCTGTGCACTGAAAACAAGCAAGGCTCTGTTCACTGAAGACAGGCAGGGCTCCGTGCACTGAGGACAAGAAAGGCTTTGTATGCTGAGGACAAGCAGGGTTCTGTGCACTGAGAACAAGCAGGGCTCGGAGGATAAGCAGGGGTTTACATTGTTTCGCAAGGATAGAATGAACAGAAAAGGTGGTGGAGTCTGTCTGTATGTAAGAAGTGGTATGAAAGTCAGTGTGAACGATGCCATAGTGTGTGATGATTCTGAGGATGTGGAATCATTGTGGGTAGAATTACAAAAGGAGGGAAATATTGAAAAAAATGTATTTGGTGTAATCTACAGACCCCCTAATATCACTGAAGAGATAGAAGGTCAGCTGTATAAACAAATAGAGAGGGCCGCCTGGGCCGGTACAGTGGTAATAATGGGAGATTTTAACTATCCAGATATAGATTGGGGCCGGGGGTTGGCTAAAACTACAAAGGGGAGAAAATTCCTAAATTTATTGCAGGATAATTTTATGGGCCAGTTTGTGGAGGACCCAACAAGAAGTGATGCCTTGTTGGATCTGATCATTTCCAACAACGCAGAGCTGGTTGGTAATGTAACTGTGCGGGAAAACCTTGGTAATAGCGAACACAATATAGTTACTTTTGACTTAAAATGTAGAAAACAAAGACAGACGGGGAAGGCAAAAACATATAACTTTAAAAAGGCAAATTTCCCTGGGCTGAGGGCTGCACTACAGGACATAGACTGGGGGGAGGTGTTGTCAAATACTGATACAGAAGGTAAATGGGACATCTTTAAATCAACTCTAAATAACTATACAGCTAAATATATACCAAAGGGGAACAAATATAAACAATTAAAACTAAATCCTACATGGCTGACAAATGATGTTAAAAGAGCAATAAACAACAAAAAAATAGCCTTCAAAAAATTCAAATCTGATGGGTCAGCTATAACATTTAAACAGTACAAGGAGCTTAATAAAATCTGTAAAAATGTAATAAAAACAGCAAAAATTCTAAATGAGAGACAGGTGGCCAAAGAAAACAAAACTAATCCTAAATATTTTTTTTAGATATATAAATACAAAAAAACCAAGGGCAGAGCATGTAGGACCCCTTAATAATGATAATGGGGAGGTTGTCAAGGGCAATTAAGAGAACACGGAGCTACTGAATGGGTTCTTTAGTTCTGTATACACTATGGAAAAAGGAGTTGACAGTGGCCAGGTCAGTGCTGGTAACACATCATGTAATGTACTGAACTGGCTTAATGTAGAGATGGTACAAGGTAAGTTAAGTAAAGTAAATGTAAGCAAATCTCCAGGGCCGGATGGACTACACCCAAGAGTTCTTAGAGAGGTAAGTTCAGTAATATGTGTACCCTTGTTCATGATATTTAGAGATTCTCTGGTGTCTGGTATTGTGCCAAGGGACTGGCGCAAGGCTAATGTGGTACCAATCTTCAAGAAGGGCTCTAGGTCTTCGCCAGGCAATTATAGACCGGTAAGTCTAACGTGCATTGTGGGTAAATTGTTTGAAGGACTTATAAGGGATTACATACAGGAATACATAGGGGATAATTGCATTATAAGTGATAGCCAGCATGGGTTTACTAAGGATAGAAGTTGTCAAACCAATCTAATTTGCTTTTATGAAGAGGTGAGTAGAAGCCTTGACAGAGGAATGGCTGTGGATATAGTGTTTCTGGATTTTGCCAAAGCGTTTGATACTGTCCCTCACAGACGTCTGACAGGTAAGTTAAGGTCTTTGGGCTTGGAAACTTTAGTTTGTAACTGGATTGAACACTGGCTCATGGATCGTACCCAGAGAGTGGTGGTCAATGATTCGTACTCTGATTGGTCCCCGGTTATTAGTGGTGTACCCCAAGGTTCAGTACTGGGCCCGCTGTTGTTTAATTTATTTATCAATGATATAGAGGATGGCATTAACAGCTCTGTTTCTATCTTTGCCGATGACACCAAGCTTTGTAGCACTGTACAGTCTATAGAGGATGTGCATAAGTTACAAGATGACTTGGATAGACTAAGTGTCTGGGCATCCACTTGGCAAATGAGGTTCAATGTGGATAAATGTAAAGTTATGCATCTGGGTACTAATAACATGCATGCATCGTATGTCTTACGGGGGATTAAACTGGCAGAGTCACTGGTATAGAAGGATCTGGGTGTACTTGTAGATCACAGACTACAGAATAGCATGCAATGTCAGGCTGCTGCTTCCAAGGCCGGCAGGATATTGTCATGTATAAAAAGAGGCATGGACTCAAGGGACAGGGACATAATGCTCCCCCTTTATAAAACATTGGTACGGCCTCACCTGGAATATGCTGTTCAGTTTTGGTCGCCTGTTCATAAAAGGGACACTGCGGAGTTGTAAAGGGTGCAGAGACGCGTGACTAAACTAATATGGGGCATGGAACATCTTAGCTATGAGGAGCGATTAAAGGAGTTACAATTGTTTAGTCTTGAGAAGAGACGTT
The DNA here is from genome assembly GCF_029499605.1 of Hyla sarda. Classification (NCBI taxonomy): domain Eukaryota; kingdom Metazoa; phylum Chordata; class Amphibia; order Anura; family Hylidae; genus Hyla; species Hyla sarda. Next base: position 416,668,552 of record NC_079191.1, read on the forward strand.
TAAGGGGGGATATGATAAATGTATATAAGTATATAAATGGCCCATACAAAAAATATGGAGAAAAACTGTTCCAGGTTAAACCCCCCCAAAGGACGAGGGGGCACTCCCTCCGTCTGGAGAAGAAAAGGTTTAGTCTAAAGGGGCGACACGCCTTCTTTACCGTGAGGACTGTGAATTTATGGAACGGTCTACCTCAGGAACTGGTCACAGCAGGAACAATTAACAGCTTTAAAACAGGGTTAGATACATTCCTGGAACAAAATAACATTAATGCTTATGCAGAATTATAAAACTACATCCCTTCCCCTTATCCCCTTACACCCTTCACTTCAATTCCCTGGTTGGACTTGATGGACGTATGTCTTTTTTCAACCATACTAACTATGTAACTATGTGCACTGAGGACAAGCAGGGCTCTGTGCACTGAGGTCAAGCAGGGCTTTGTACACTGAGGACAAGCAGAGTTCTGTGCACTGAGGACAAGCAGGGCTCTGTAAACTGAAGATAAGCAAGGCTCTGTGCACGGAGGACAAGCAGAGCTCTGTAAACTGAAGACAAGCAAGGCTCTGTGCACGAAGGACAAGCAGAGCTCTGTGCACTGAGGACAAGCAGGGCTTTGTACACTGAGGACAAGCAAGGTTCTGTGCACTGAGGACAAGCAGGGCTCTGTGCACTGAGGACAAGCAGGGCTTTGCACACTGAGGACAAGCAAGGTTCTGTGCACTGAGGACAAGCAGGGCTCTGTGCACTATATTTTGGAGTGAACAAAATCTTGTCATGTCCCTGCAGCTGTGTCTCTGTGCAGAGACAAAATGCAGTAAGTGTGGGTGGACAAGCAGGGCTCTGTGCACTGAAGACAAGCAGAGCTTCGTGAACTGAGGACAAGCAGGGCTTCGTACACTGAGGACAAGCAGGGCTCTGTGCACTATATTTTTGAGTGAATAAAATCCTGTCTTGTCCCTGCAGCTGTGTCTCTGTTCAGAGACAAAATACAGTAAGTCTGGGAGGACAAGCAGGGCTCTGTGCACTGAGGACAAGCAGGGCTTTGTACACTGAGGACAAGCATGGTTCTGTGCACTGAGGATAAGCAGGGTTTTGTACACTGAGGACAAGTAGGGCTCTTTGCACTGAGGACAAGCAGGGCTCTGTGCACTGAGGACAAGCAGGGCTCTGTATAATGAGGACAAGCAGGACTCTGTACAATGAGAACAAGCAGGGCTCTGTACAGTGAGGACAAGCAGGACTCTTTACAATGAGGTCAAGCAGGGCTCTGTACACTGAGGAGAAGCAGGGTTCTGTGCACTGAGGACAAGCAGGGCTCTATGCACTGAGGACAAGCAGGGCACTGTTCACGGAGGACAAGCAGAGCTCTTTGCACGGAGGACAAACAGAGCTCTGTGCGCGGAGGACAAGCAGGGATCTGGGCACGGAGGGCAAGCAGGGACCGGGGCACGGAGGACAAACAGGGCTCTGTGCACTGAGGACAAGCAGGGCTCTGTGCACTGAGGACAAGCAGGGCTCTGTGCACTGAGGACAAGCAGGGCTCTATGTACTGAGGACAAGCAGGGCTCTGTATAATGAGGACAAGCAGGACTCTGTACAATGAGAACAAGTAGGGCTCTGTACCGTGAGGACAAGCAGGACTCTGTACAATGAGGTCAAGCAGGGCTCTGTACACTGAGGAGAAGCAGGGCTCTGTGCACTGAGAACAAGCAGGGCTCTATGCACGGAGGACAAGCAGAGCTCTGTGCACGGAGGACAAGCCGAGCTCTGTGCACTGAGGACAAGCAGGGATCTGGGCAGGGAGGACAAGCAGGGATCTAGGCAGGGATGACAGACAGGGCTCTGTGCCCTGAGGACAAACAGGGCTCTGTGCACTGAGGACAAGCAGGGCTCTGTACACTGAGGACAAGCAGGGCTCTGAGCACTGAGGACAAGCAGGGCTTTGTACACAGAGGACAAGCAGGACTCTGTGCACAATATTTTGGAGTGAACAAAATCTTGTCTGGTCCCTGCAGCTGTGTCTCTGTGCAGAGACAAAATGCAGTAAGTGTGGGTGGACAAGCAGGGCTGTGCAGAGATAAAAAAAAAATAGTAAGTCTGGGTGGACAAGCAGAGCTGTGCGCTGAAGACAAGCAGGGTTCTGTGCACTTAGGACAAGCAGAGCTCTGTACACTGAGGACAAGCAGACAAGCATGGCTCTGTGCACTGAGGACAAGCAGAGCTCTGTGCACTAAGAACAAGCAGGGCTCTGTGCACTGAGGACAAGCAGGGCACTATGCACTGAGGACAAACAGGGCTCTGTGCACTCAGGACAAGCAGGTCACTGTGCACTGAGGACAAGCAGGGCTCTTTGCACTGAGGACAAGCAGGGCTCTGTATAATGAGAACAAGCAGGGCTCTGTACAATGAGAACAAGCAGGGATCTGTACACTGAGGACAAGCAGGACTCTGTACAATGAGGACAAGCAGGGCTCTGTACACTGAGGAGAAGCAGGGTTCTGTACACTCTGGATAAGCAGGTCTCTTTACATTGAGGACAAGAAGGGCTCTGTACACTGAGGACAAGCAGGGCTTTGTACACTGAGGGGAAGCAGGGCTGTGTGAGCTGAGGACAAGCAGGGCTCTGTGCACTGAGAACAAGCTGGGCTCTGTGCATGGAGGAAAAGCAGGGCTCTGTACACTGAGGACAAGCAGGACTCTGTACAATGAGGACAAGCAGGGCTCTGTACACTGAGGACAAGCAGGGCTTTGTACACTGAGGAGAAGCATGGCTCTGTGCACTGAGGATAAGCTGGGCTCTGTGAATGGAAGACAAGCAGGGCTCTGTGTACTGAGGACAAGCAGGGCTCTGTGCACTGAGGACAAGCCAGGCTCTGTACACTGAAGACAAGCTGGGATCTGTACACTGAGACTCTGTGACATGCCCTCAGCTCACACAGGAGGCTGATTGACAAGCCTGAAGCCTGCACAGAGCCCGCCCACACTTCCTGTAATTTTTCTAGAACATCTATGATTTACTAGAGTCTTGTGCCATGTGTGTGTATCCCAGGGATATTATTCTCAACTTTTTTTTTCTCTCTTTGAAAAGGTCTCTTTCAAAATATGAAAATATGTGAAAATTCATATGCATGCCACTTTTGTTTTCTTTTTGTGCCATTTTATTTTGTTGCCAAGTTTGGCACCAAAATTGGCAATTTTGGTGAAAAAATTGCCAATTTTTGCGCCAAACTTTACATTCCAGAAAATTCTGTCAGAAACATCTCACAAAATATTCCGTGGTTACTAGTACTCAGACAAGCGATAACTGTATAAATATAACATTTCTGAGCTTAAATGTGAGTGCCGGTGCAGAGACCACAAATATATATATATATATATATATATATATATATATATATTTTTTTTTTTTATAACATTTTTCTATAATAATTATTTCTTTTTTTAATAATTACTTAAACAACCCCTTCCCCCCCCCCCCCCCCCCCAAAAAAAAAAAAAAGAAAAAACAATAAAACTACAACCATTTCTACAATTTCTACACATCAAAAAGCTGGTGTGAAATTCTTGATGTAAACTGGACTCTCACCCCTTTGAAAATATCATGTAAAGCAGACAATATACGTGGACACGCCCCTTTTACAAAACTGACGTGAACAGTGTAAACCGCAGCACAAAGCTCTTTGAAAATGTGATCGATACATTTCGTACCAAAATTTTGGCGCAACCACTTGTCTACTTTTGTCTGTAGACCACAAGTCTACTCATGTTTGTAGACCACTAATCTACTCATGTTTGTAGACCACTAGTCTACTTGTGTTTGTAGACCACAAGTCTACTCATGGTTGTAGACCACTAGTCTACTTTAGTTTGTAGACCACAAGTCTACTCATGTTTGTAGACCACCAATCTACTTTTGTTTGCACACCCCTATTCTACTCGTTTGTAGACCACGAGTCTACTCGTGTTTGTAGACCACTAGTTTACTCGTGTTTGTAGACCACTTGTCTACTCATGTTTGTAGACCACTAGTCTACTCGTGTTTGTAGACCACTAGTCTACTCATGTTTGTAGATCACTAGTCTACTCATGTTTGTAGATCACTAGTCTACTCATGTTTGTAGATCACTAGTCTACTCATGTTTGTAGACCACTAGTCTACTTTTGTTTGTAGACCACTAGTCTACTCATGTTTGTAGACCACTAGTCTACTCATGTTTGTAGACCACCTACTAGTCTACTCATGTTTGTAGACCACTAGTCTACTTTTGTTTGTAGACCACAAGTCTACTCATGTTTGTAGACCACTAGTCTACTTTTGTTTGTAGACCACAAGTCTACTCATGTTTGTAGACCACAAGTCTACTCAAGTGCAGCCCTTTAAATTACTGTAAAGAAAGGAATTCCACTAAGGACTAGGATACAAAGCCACTAGACTGCAGGAACTGAAGATGTAAATCAGTGGATAGAAAATCTTACGGAAACCAAATCACTGGCCACAAAAAAGCTAGGACTCCATCACAGGCAATTCCTATTAAACCACGTTTGCCCTCTTTGCCCTTGATGCCTAAAACAGACTGTCCCTCTTAAATAAAACTCAATTTATTTCAACTACATTTATGGGTACATAATATGGGTTCTCTATTTAATATAATGGTATATTTTGCTTATAATTTATTAATTAATCTACTTATTGGGATTTTAGGGGTTGCCTGGTAAACAAACCCCATTTTCTAATGCCCTATCAGAGAATTCAGAGTCAACAGAGTGGGGAGGAGGAATCCTATTCTATTAGCCAGAGTGGATAGTAGTTACAGAGAATATTTCTTCCTCTGGAGGACCAGACACATATATGCATCACATCAGTGTTTCCCAACCAGGGCGCTACCAGCTGTTGCAAAACTACAATTTCCAGCATGCCCAGATAGACAAAGGCTGTCCGGGCATGCTGGGAGTTGTAGTTTTGCTACAGCTGGTGGCACCCTGGTTGGGAAACATTAATGTGATTAATTTTAATGAGTAACATGTAATGCTTCATTTATGCTGTCGGGGCACTGTAGGGAAAATGTACACTTACTGCTAATTTTCTTTACAGATTACAGTTGATCATCAGCGCTCCCTTCTGACAAAAAAGTTAAAGCGCCTTTAAGTGCAACCATTTTGATATATCACTCCTCTTTATTCTATGTAAACAATAAACAATATCAAATGCCTCCATTTTAATTTACAAAGTTCAGAGAAATAAAGCAATAAAAAAAAAGAAAACTGAACCTTTGACACATCTAAATTGCCCTTTAAAAAAACAATTTAAATAATTATAATTAATTTTGCATTGTGATATTGTAATTCTAGAATAATAATTAATTTTACATTGCCTGAAATTAATTATTATATGTTCAATTATTAATCCAGATTGCTTTATTATTGTTTCATTGAAGCTTTAGCTGTTGAATGAAGGACATATTTTTTCCCATTACCCCTCTGCCTCTTTTTGCAGAGATCATAACACATTTCCTTTATTTTTTTAAAGTGATGTAGTTCCTGTAGTGCCACTTAAATTATGGTTGTGTAAAAAAAAAAAAAAAAATCTATATAACAAAAACAAGACATAAGAGACGGGTAAGTAGCCTGTTCCCCTTTGTGATCATACACCCCCCCATCAAGGTGGTGACACAGTTTAACCCCTGTTGGCATAAAACGTGAATAACTGTAGGCTGCTCCATCTGGAACAGACTGAGATAAGAGGTGTCCTGTGTTAATAAACAGGCTTCCTCTACACCTCAGCAGCGCTTTCCTTTTCTAAACAAGCTTCCTTTAATGTTTCTGATCTGTTTTTCCATTAACTCAACCATCAAGCCTTGGGAGAGGAGGGGATTCGCTAAATGCATAGAACACAATGCAAAAAATAAAGCAGGACACCTGCCTTGGAAAAGAAAAGCAATCCACAATATAGTCACAGCTTCCTTCAAAGGCCTCCATTCCGCCTATATTATCGCTTTACGACTTTCGGAAAAACAGCGAGAAAATATTTAAAATGTCTTCTGAACCATTTGAGTGAGAAGCAGATTTACGGCTTTACATCTTAAATTATTGATCTGAAAATCAACCCTCAGAGATGACTCTTTTCTTTTATTAGAATGGAGGGTGTTCTAGGAATTCCATAATTTGTAATTTGTATAGACGTTCTTGGTTTCATACAGACTACTATTTTCTTATCTATATTATATCTACTGTATCTGTATATCTATCTCCTATCTATCTATCTCCTATCTATCTCATAATTATCTATCTAGTGACAATAGCATCCATCAAAAAAAGGGATAAACAACTTAATTGTGACGGCCCAACACCTAATAAAAACTAGGAGCAGGTGACTATAAGGTGAGCATAAAAGGGGTACTCCACCCCTAGACATCTTATCCCCTATCCAAAGGGGCTGTCCTGCCCCCTCACATAGACTTGCATTGAGGGGGCGGGGTGTGATCTCACATGGGGGCGGAGTCGTGACATCACGATCTTCCATTCTCGTGGTCGGGATGGTATTAGCCTGAGGGCCTCCAGTGGTTCCGGAAGCCGTTACAGGTGGGTGCCGCATGGTAGAATGTGGGGGTCCCCAGCTGCGGGACGCCCGCCATCAGACATCTTATCCCATATCCTTTGGATAGGGGATAAGATGTCTGGGGATAGGGTACCCCTTTAAAGGGGTACTCCGGTGGTCAACGTGTTTTTCCGTTTTTGACTTACCCTATTTGTTTTGTTTCATTTCTATTCTTGTTGTTTAGCCTACTCTATTTCCATTCTTTGTTGTCTTTTTATCCCCCACTTTGTTTTCCTATCTTTGCTTCTATTTCCTGTTTCTTGCTGTGCTGAAAACTACAAATCCCAGCATGCCACATGCCTTGCTGGTTTGGGGCGGCTCCTTTTTTTTGTTCCGCCCTTTACCCCCCCCCCCCCCTACTATTTTCCCGGGTTCAGCCCCCTTATACACAGCACACTAATGTAATCAGCCTTGGTTGGGATACACTGGCATACACACACAAAAGGGACTACAACTCCCAGCATGTGTCATTCAGGAGTCTTCAGTCTGTGGTATAACACCAGCATGCTGCCTCTAGTCTCCTGGGGGTTGTAGTTCACCACACCTTTGTAGGGCATACACCAGTGTTTCCCAACCAGGGTGCCTCCAGCTGTTGCAAATCTACAACTCCCAGCATGCCCAAAGTATGTCAGGGCATGCTGGGAGTTGTACTTTTGTAACAGCTGGAGGCACACTGGTTTGTAAACACTAGCATACACACACAACAGGGACTACAACTCCCAGCATGTGTCATTCAGGAGTCCCCCCCCCCCTCCCCCTTCACATATAGGGGGAGATTTATCAAAACCTGTGCAGAGGAAAACTTGCCCTGTTGCCCATGGCCAGTAAAAAATGAAAGAAGCAATCTGATTGGTTGCTATGGGCAACTGGGCAAGTTTTCCTCTGCACAGGTTTTGATAAATCTCCCCCATAGAGATCATTCCCAGTATGAGATTTATTCCCCTGCAGTCCATACATCCCCAGCCCGTGCACCTTCTCATCCTCCCCTTCAGATAACACTTATCTTCTCTGTGATGTCCTTCTCCTGTGCAGACCTGCGTCCTTAGAAAACAGAGCAGGGGGGAGGGGAGGTTAGGAGCTGTGTACTCAGCTGGATGAGATGAGGGGGCGTGGCTTATTCCTCTCATGCAGACAGAGAAAAAAAAAAAAAGCTGTGACATCTTGTCCACAACAGACTCAGAACTGTGGACAACAGTAAAAGAAAACCCTCTGAACTACAGAACTTCTTGCCCAACAAACAGGTAAGAAAAACAAACACATGCTGCCAAAACATATAACACATGTATATTTTTTTTGTTGTTTGTTAAAATTTTATATTTGGAGGTGTGTAAACTCCAAAATTAATGCGCCTTGAATATCTACAAGGTGGCATTAAGGTAGCACCTGTGAGGCCAGGCACCCATATTAGCCAACTCAGGTGGGGCTTGCAGCTTGCCTCCCTCCTCCCATTGCATGTTGTGCTCAGTCACGCTGGAGGGTATCTGGGAGGAAGTTGTGAGTCAACCGAATGCTGCCGTAATTGCCCACTGGCCCCTGTTTTGCTTATCAAGCACAGGTAGGATTAGCGTTAGGTCTCGCACCAATTTGAGAAACCTTGGGGTTGGTGTGCGGGCTCTGGTGTGTCCTTCATATAAGGATACACTGGCGAATGTCTCAATTTTAACGTCAGTGTTGAGGGATAGCCATTGTCATTGTATACATCTACCACAGTAGTGCACCCATATTCCTGTATTGTAACACATGTATATTGCAAAAAAACAAAACTTACAAAGATGATGCTATATAGTCAAAAAAATTAACCACCGGAGCCCTTTAAGTATGCTTCACTGCTTACAAAACAGGAGCAGAAAGTCCGTGCTCCTGCACATATTGTACATTCTATATTCTATGGCATAAATATGAAAATATGGTTATCTGTCAATACGTATGTATATATATATATATATATATATATATATATTATTTATAAATCTATAATTATATATTTTATATATGTCCTTCAAAGATCCTTCCCTTACATTTCATGGCATGCAGCAGTGAATCATGCCACGGAAATAGTAGAAAACCTCCACAATCGTGTTGTCTGCCACCACACATGTATTAGGCACAGTGGCAGGTTAAGTGTACCATAGGTTCTGGGTTGTTAAAAACAATTGCCCCACCTCCTCACTGTAACTTAAAGGGAGGACGTTATTTTCTTTTTTAATTTCCTTTCTGTCTGACCACAGTGCTCTCTGCTGACACCTCTGTCCAGAGCAGGATAGGTTTGATATGGGGGATTTGCTCCTGCTCTGGACAGTTCCTGACATGGACAGAGGTGTCAGCAGAGAGCATTGTGGTAAGGCAGAAAGGAATTTCAAAAACAAAAGAACTTCCTGTGTAGCATAGAGCAGCTGTTAAGTACTGAAAGGATTAAGATTTTTTAACAAAAGTAATTTACAAATCTGTTTAACTTTCTGGACCCAGTTGATATGAAAAAAAAATGTTTTCCACTGAAGTACTCCTCTAAATGGGCACTGTCACATTCAGAAAAATGTATATGTTGTACATCTTTTCCTATTTATAGAAATCATGGCTTATAAAATCATGGCTTTGTCCAAGCTGAAGCACAGGCATGTAACATGAACAAAGTCCAGTAAGTGAGGGTGGGAGAGTACTTCTCTGTGCTCTTCCCTGTCTGATAGGGAAGGAGAGAGCACAGAGGAGTACTATCAGACAGAAGAGAAAACAGAGGAGTGCTATCAGACAGAAGAGAGCATAGAGGAGTGCTATCAGACAGGAGAGAGCACAGAGGAGTCCTATCAGACAGGAGAGAGCACAGAAGAGTCCTATCAGACAGGAGATAGCACAGAGGAGTCCTATGAAACAGGAGAGAGCTCAGAGGAGTACTATCAGACAGGAGAGAGCACAGAGGAGTACTTTCAGACAGGAGAGAGCACAGAGGAATGCTATCAGACAGAAGAGAGCATAGAGGAGTGCTATCAGACAGGAGAGAGCACAGAGGAGTACTATCAGACAGGAGAGAGCACAGAGGAGTCTTATCAGACAGGAGAGAGCACAGAGGAGTCTTATCAGACAGGAGAGAGCTCAGAGGAGTACTATTAGACAGGAGAGAGCACAGAGGAGTACTTTCAGACAGGAGAGAGCACAGAGGAATGCTATCAGACAGAAGAGAGCATAGAGGAGTTCTATCAGACAGGATAGAGCACAGAGGAGTACTATCAGACAGGATAGAGCACAGAGGGGTCCTATCAGACAGGAGAGAGAACAGAGGAATCCTATCAGACAGGAGAGAGCACAGAGGAGTCCTATCAGACAGGAGAGAGAACAGAGGAGTACTATCAGAAAGGAGAGAGCACAGCTGAGTCCTATCAGACAGGAGAGAGCATAGAGGAGTGCTATCAGACAGGAGAGAGCACAGAGGAGTGCTATCAGACAGGAGAGAGCACAGAGGAGTGCTATCAGACAGAAGAGAGCACAGAGTAATCCTATCAGACAGGAGAGAGCACAGAGGAGTGCTATCAGACAGGAGAGAGCACAGATGAGTACTATCAGACAGGAGGGAGCACAGAGGAGTGCTATCAGACAGGAGAGAGCACAAAGGAGTCTTATCAGATAGGAAAGAGCACAGAGGAGTGCTATCTGAAAGAAGAGAGCGCAGAGGAGTGCTATCAGACATAAGAGAGTGCAGAGGAGTGCTATAAGATAGGAGAGAGCACATAGGAGTCCTATCAGATAGGAAAGAGCACAGAGGAGTGTTATCCGACAGAAGAGAGCGCAGAGGAATGCTATCAGACAGGAGAGAGCACAGAGGAGTACTATCAGAAAGGAGAGAGCACAGAGGAGTGCTATCAGACAGGAGAGAGCACAGAGGAGTGCTAGCCCACCCTCACTTACTGGACTTTGTCAATGCCTGTGCTTCAGCTTGGACAGAGCCATGATTTTATATGCCATGATTTTTAGAAAAAGGAAATCAAATTTTCTTATGAAGCATATTAGAAAGGTTAACGTTTTGCCAAGACAACATAAAAAAAAATATTTGAATCTGACAGTGTCTGACAGTGCCACCAATAGTTTGAACCATATTGCATGCAGCAATACCAATTTTAATTATTTTTTGTATTGTAGACTTTTTTTTTTTTTTTTAAATGGCAAAGGGGATTGCTTGTACAGTACACTGCAATACAAATATCTGTATATTGATATTATAGTATTGAAGTGTACTGTCTGTTTGTTGTACTTCTATAACACTCTGACTTAAACCTATGACAGGCTGTAATAGTAAAACAGGTATGTCAACAACAAATACGTAAGCTGATGATCGCAGCCAGCACCTGCCATATATCTGTTGTGTCCTGATCCCTCTCCATTTTTCCTCAGCACACATAAGTCTAAATTAATAGGCACAAAATTACTTCAGACCTCAAACTAGATCCCTAAATGCAAACACCGAATGCCAAAATTAATTCATACCCCTGATAAGACCAATAGAGCTCTCTATTCCTCCCACACACTCCTCCAATGTCCTTTCTCTCTCTCTCTCTCTCTCTCTCTCTCTCTCTCTCTCTCTCTCTCTCTCTCTCTGTTTCTCTCTCTCTCTCTCTCTTTTATGGGTCCACTCCCTCTCCCCCACAGACTGGTCTCCCTGCCCTCACCTTTCTGACAAAGAGGCACCCATGCGCTTCCTTCCCCTCACAGACTGGTCTCCCTGCAACCCCTCTCCCATAGACAGCCCCCCATACCCACCTTCTCATAGGCTTATCTCCCTGCTCCCTCCTTTTTTAAATACCTAATTTATATTTCCACAGCTCTTCTTCTTCCTTCTGGTTCACTGCAGGACCTTTGACATGTGACTAGGTCCCCAATGCCCCCCAGAGCTTTCTTTTATATTGCTAAATGGGTTTTCTGCTGCATTTTTGCCCAATTTTTAACAAAACACTCCTGATTTGAAGAAAATTTGCGCAATTAGTGGCAAAACCACATGAGTGTAGCTAAGCAGTATAGAAGATGTATGTCTGGTTTGTGTAGCTATGCCCCCCCCCCCCCCCCCCCGACTTACCAGTAGGTAACAGGAACCAGAACTGAAAAAGATAATGACACAGAATAATTAAATAATGACAGAAGATGACAAAACCAGAACAAGAACCAGCAGCAAGCAGAGGAGGGACAGGACGCCGGCACATACGGAACTAAGCAGCCAATGATACGTGTAGCAACACACAGGACGGGACTCACATATGGCCTGTAGCGGAGGTGCGTAGTCAATGAGAAAGCACAATGCAAGAACAAAGAACGAGCAGAGGCCGCACTCACCATCCAGGTCTTTATTGCAGTCCAGTAATGCTAGCGGTGGTTACAGGCGGGGGAGCTGGGTGGAGGGCGGGGACCCGGAACAAGCTGTTTCGTGCATCTGAGCGCACTTCCTCTAGCTGGTATGACGTCTGCTGGCGTCGCTCTCCTATACATAGGGGCAGCGTCAAGTAGTCGCCTAGCGACCTGGTTAGCGTTAAAGTCACGTGATCGCGTCTGCGTTCACATGACCGTTGCGTAACAACAACACACAGGACCGTGAAACAATCTACAGTGCTACTTACAATAAAGTGAAAACTAAAACAGATAATGAACAATGATCACCAATAATTACAAAAAAGAACCAAACTCGTTCCGGTCGTTGAGACCAGCGTTACCGTTGTCATTTAGCTGTATGATCCAACGAACCTCTCGCTGGAGGAGGAGTCTCCCCCCGATCTCCTCCATTTTTAAATGGTGGGATTCTTTCTAAGCCCAAAAATTTAAGGTCATCATGGCTATCGTTGTGTGTCTGATTCACGTGGGCAATAAACCTAGGAGCTCCATGGCCGATGCGAATAGAGTGGACATGCTCTCGGAACCGTACCTGGAGCTGCCTAATGGTCTTGCCCACATAGAATTGACCACAAGGGCAAATTAAGGCGTAGACAACAAAAGTTGACCTGCAAGTGATCAATTCGTTAATCCGATGATGCCAACCTCCTAGTGTCAGGGTATTGCCTGTCTGCATATATCTACAGTGAGAACAGGTTCTACAGGGGTAATTACCTTTCAAGGGGTTACTGGTTAGCCAATTTTTCTCTGAGTGGTGTTGGTCGCTAGTACTTTTTAATTTCTAAAATTTTTCTCCTATTGTGATATTTTTTCTATAGGTAATTAAAGGAGGATGTTGGACAAACTCATGTAGGTCCAGTTCAGATTCCAAGATGAACCAATTGCGGCGTATGGCACTAGCCACCTGTTGGTTCATGTTGGAATTCGCCAGGGAAAAACAGAAAAGTTTGGGGGACTTTGCGTTTGTTCTTGCCGGTCAAAAGATTAAATCTCTCAGTACTTCTGACCTGTTGGAGACTGATGTCAATGATGTTCTCTGGATATTGTCTCGCCAATAGGCGTTTCTTGAGGTCTTGAGCCTGGCTCTCAAAAACCTTTTCTTCGCTGTTGATCCTGCATAGGCGTAGGAATTGGGAATATGGGATGCTCTTCTTCACGTGTAGGGGGTGAGAGCTCTTGAAATGTAATAAGGCATTTCTCGCAGTGGGTTTTCGAAAGCCCTCAGTTGTGAGGGTGTCCCCCTACTGCTTTCAGTTTAACATCTAAAAAGTCAAGCTCATGACCCCCAAAACTGCGGCGAACAGCATATTTTCAGTGTTAGGTTGGTTCACGTAGTCAACAAACTGGAAAATTCGTCCTCAGAAGAGTCTCAGACTACGAGTATGCCGTCGACATATCGAAGGAAGGTCTCAATATGCTTACAGAAGGGATTAGTGGGGGAGTAGACAAAACTACATTCAAAGACGGCGAGGAACAGGTTGGCATAAGTGCAGGAGACCGGTGTGCCCACGGCAGTGCAGGTCTCCTGTCTGTACCAGTCCTCGCCGTCTTTGAAATCATTATGGGTCAAGATGAAATGTAAGGCCTCACAGACAAAAGACACAAATTGGTCTGTCTTGTCTGTTTCAGACAAGAACTCACGGACATCCTGTACACCCGCATCATGGGGGATGTGGGTGTACAGGCTCTCAACATCCACCGACGCGAGTTTGTAAGTCTCGTGCCAGTGGAAGTCAGTCAGTGCTGTTAGAAGGGCTCCTGTGTCTTTGATGTAAGTAGCCCCCCAGAGCTTTCTTTTATATTGCTAAATGGCTTTTCTGCTGCATTTTTTAACAAAATACTACTGATTTGATGAAAGTTTGTGCAATTAGTGACAAAACCACATTAGTGTAGCTAAGAAGTATAGAAGATGTATGTCTGGTTTGTGTAGCTATGCCAGATGGCAGTGTCACGATGCCGGCTGGCAGGTAGTGGATCCTCTGTGTCAGAGAGGGATTGGCGAGGACCGCGCTAGTGGACCGGTTCTAAGTCACTACTGGTTTTCACCAGAGCCCGCCGCAAAGCGGGATGGTCTTGCTGCGGCGGTAGTGACCAGGTCGTATCCACTAGCAACGGCTCACCTCTCTGACTGCTGATGACAGGCGCGGTACAAGGGAGTAGACAGAAGCAAGGTCGGACGTAGCAGAAGGTCGGGGGCAGGCGGCAAGGTTCGTAGTCAGGGTGGATAGCAGAAGTACTGGTACACAGGCTTTAGACACACAAAACGCTTTCACTAGGCACAAGGGCAACAAGATCCGGCAAGGGAGTGCAAGGGAGGAGACTAGATATAGCCAGGGAGCAGGTGGAAGCCAATTAAGCTAATTGGGCCAGGCACCAATCATTGGTGCACTGGCCCTTTAAGTCTCAGGGAGCTGGCGCGCGCGCGCCCTAGAGAGCGGAGCCGCGCGCGCCAGCACATGACAGCAGGGGACGGGAACGGGTAAGTGACCTGGGATGCGATTCGCGAGCGGGCGCGTCCCGCTGTGCGAATCGCATCCCCAACGGCCATGACAGAGCAGCGCTCCCGGTCAGCGGGACTGACCGGGGAGCTGCAGGGAGAAAGACGCCGTGAGCGCTCCGGGGAGGAGCGGGGACCCGGAGCGCTAGGCGTAACAGTACCCCCCCCCCTTAGGTCTCCCCTTTTTTTTGTCCGGTGACTGCCTCCCCTGGGATGAGGACACCGGGAAGGAATGGATGGTTTCCTCAATGGCAGGCAGTACAGCAGGAGTAGGAATGGGGAGGGAGGGCAGAGGGTGAAGCTTGGCACGGGGCAGGAAGACACAAGGACGGGAGCCATGAGGGGACACAGAGGCTTGCCTGATGGGACTGGGAGGGGGGGAGAGGCATTTCCTGTGGCAGGCAGAGTCCTTAACGACCTTAGGGGGACCGGATACAGGAGGAACCACAGGGTCACGGCAGGGAGTACTGGGAACCGGTTGAAGGCAGTCCTTGGAACAAGAGGGACCCCAACTCTTGATCTCCCCAGTGGACCAGACCAGGGTTGGGGAATGGTGTAGAAGCCAGGGTAGTCCAAGGAGAATTTCGGAAGTGCAATTGGGAAGGACCAAAAATTAGATTTTCTCGTGATGAGGTCCGATGCACATTAGGAGGGGCTCCGTGCGGAAACGCACGGTGCAATCCAACCTGGCTCCGTTGACCGCGGAAATGTGGAGTGGCTTGACAAGACGGGTCACCGGAATGCGGAATTTATTCACCAAGGACTCCCGAATAAAATTCCCAGAGGCACCAGAGTCCAGGCAGGCCACGGCTGAGAGGGAAGAGCTGGCTGAAGTAGAAATCCGTACAGGCACCGTGAGACGTGGAGAAGCCGACTTAGCATCAAGAGACGCCACACCCACGAGAGCTGGGTGCGAGCGTGCGTTTCCCAGGCGTGGAGGACGGATAGGGCAATCCACCAAAAAATGTTCGGTACTGGCACAGTACAGACAAAGATTCTCTTCCTTACGGCGATTCCTCTCTTCCAGGGTCAGGCGAGACCGATCCACTTGCATGGCTTCCTCGGCGGGAGGCCTAGGCGCAGATTGCAGTGGAGACTGTGGGAGAGGTGTCCAGAGATCTAAGTCTTTTTCCTGGCGGAGCTCTTGATGTCTCTCAGAAAAACGCATGTCAATGCGAGTGGCTAGATGAATGAGTTCATGCAGGTTAGCAGGAGTTTCTCGTGCGGCCAGAACATCTTTAATGTTGCTGGATAGGCCTTTTTTAAAGGTCGCGCAGAGGGCCTCATTATTCCAGGATAGTTCAGAAGCAAGAGTACGGAATTGTATGGCGTACTCGCCAACGGAAGAATTACCCTGGACCAGGTTCAGCAGGGCAGTCTCAGCAGAAGAGGCTCGGGCAGGTTCCTCAAAGACACTTCGAATTTCCGAGAAGAAGGAGTGTACAGAGGCAGTGACGGGGTCATTGCGGTCCCAGAGCGGTGTGGCCCATGACAGGGCTTTTCCAGACAGAAGGCTGACTACGAAAGCCACCTTAGACCTTTCAGTAGGAAACTGGTCCGACATCATCTCCATGTGCAGGGAACATTGCGAAAGAAAGCCACGGCAAAACTTAGAGTCCCCATTAAATTTGTCCGGCAAGGACAGGCGGAGGCTAGGAGTGGCCACTCGCTGCGGAAGGGGTGCAGGAGCTGGCGGAGGAGATGATTGCTGCTGAAGTTGCGACTGAAGTTGGTGCACAATGGTGGACATTTCCGACAGCTGGTGGGTTAGATGGGCGATCTGTCGGGATTGCTGGGCGACCACCGTGGTGATATCAGAGATATAAGGCAGAGGGACCTCAGCGGGATCCATGGCCGGATCTACTGCCACGATGCCGGCTGGCAGGTAGTGGATCCTCTGTGTCAGAGAGGGATTGGCGAGGACCGCGCTAGTGGACCGGTTCTAAGTCACTACTGGTTTTCACCAGAGCCCGCCGCAAAGCGGGATGGTCTTGCTGCGGCGGTAGTGACCAGGTCGTATCCACTAGCAACGGCTCACCTCTCTGACTGCTGATGACAGGCGCGGTACAAGGGAGTAGACAGAAGCAAGGTCGGACGTAGCAGAAGGTCGGGGGCAGGCGGCAAGGTTCGTAGTCAGGGTGGATAGCAGAAGTACTGGTACACAGGCTTTAGACACACAAAACGCTTTCACTAGGCACAAGGGCAACAAGATCCGGCAAGGGAGTGCAAGGGAGGAGACTAGATATAGCCAGGGAGCAGGTGGAAGCCAATTAAGCTAATTGGGCCAGGCACCAATCATTGGTGCACTGGCCCTTTAAGTCTCAGGGAGCTGGCGCGCGCGCGCCCTAGAGAGCGGAGCCGCGCGCGCCAGCACATGACAGCAGGGGACGGGAACGGGTAAGTGACCTGGGATGCGATTCGCGAGCGGGCGCGTCCCGCTGTGCGAATCGCATCCCCAACGGCCATGACAGAGCAGCGCTCCCGGTCAGCGGGACTGACCGGGGAGCTGCAGGGAGAAAGACGCCGTGAGCGCTCCGGGGAGGAGCGGGGACCCGGAGCGCTAGGCGTAACAGTACCCCCCCCCCTTAGGTCTCCCCTTTTTTTTGTCCGGTGACTGCCTCCCCTGGGATGAGGACACCGGGAAGGAATGGATGGTTTCCTCAATGGCAGGCAGTACAGCAGGAGTAGGAATGGGGAGGGAGGGCAGAGGGTGAAGCTTGGCACGGGGCAGGAAGACACAAGGACGGGAGCCATGAGGGGACACAGAGGCTTGCCTGATGGGACTGGGAGGGGGGGAGAGGCATTTCCTGTGGCAGGCAGAGTCCTTAACGACCTTAGGGGGACCGGATACAGGAGGAACCACAGGGTCACGGCAGGGAGTACTGGGAACCGGTTGAAGGCAGTCCTTGGAACAAGAGGGACCCCAACTCTTGATCTCCCCAGTGGACCAGACCAGGGTTGGGGAATGGTGTAGAAGCCAGGGTAGTCCAAGGAGAATTTCGGAAGTGCAATTGGGAAGGACCAAAAATTAGATTTTCTCGTGATGAGGTCCGATGCACATTAGGAGGGGCTCCGTGCGGAAACGCACGGTGCAATCCAACCTGGCTCCGTTGACCGCGGAAATGTGGAGTGGCTTGACAAGACGGGTCACCGGAATGCGGAATTTATTCACCAAGGACTCCCGAATAAAATTCCCAGAGGCACCAGAGTCCAGGCAGGCCACGGCTGAGAGGGAAGAGCTGGCTGAAGTAGAAATCCGTACAGGCACCGTGAGACGTGGAGAAGCCGACTTAGCATCAAGAGACGCCACACCCACGAGAGCTGGGTGCGAGCGTGCGTTTCCCAGGCGTGGAGGACGGATAGGGCAATCCACCAAAAAATGTTCGGTACTGGCACAGTACAGACAAAGATTCTCTTCCTTACGGCGATTCCTCTCTTCCAGGGTCAGGCGAGACCGATCCACTTGCATGGCTTCCTCGGCGGGAGGCCTAGGCGCAGATTGCAGTGGAGACTGTGGGAGAGGTGTCCAGAGATCTAAGTCTTTTTCCTGGCGGAGCTCTTGATGTCTCTCAGAAAAACGCATGTCAATGCGAGTGGCTAGATGAATGAGTTCATGCAGGTTAGCAGGAGTTTCTCGTGCGGCCAGAACATCTTTAATGTTGCTGGATAGGCCTTTTTTAAAGGTCGCGCAGAGGGCCTCATTATTCCAGGATAGTTCAGAAGCAAGAGTACGGAATTGTATGGCGTACTCGCCAACGGAAGAATTACCCTGGACCAGGTTCAGCAGGGCAGTCTCAGCAGAAGAGGCTCGGGCAGGTTCCTCAAAGACACTTCGAATTTCCGAGAAGAAGGAGTGTACAGAGGCAGTGACGGGGTCATTGCGGTCCCAGAGCGGTGTGGCCCATGACAGGGCTTTTCCAGACAGAAGGCTGACTACGAAAGCCACCTTAGACCTTTCAGTAGGAAACTGGTCCGACATCATCTCCATGTGCAGGGAACATTGCGAAAGAAAGCCACGGCAAAACTTAGAGTCCCCATTAAATTTGTCCGGCAAGGACAGGCGGAGGCTAGGAGTGGCCACTCGCTGCGGAAGGGGTGCAGGAGCTGGCGGAGGAGATGATTGCTGCTGAAGTTGCGACTGAAGTTGGTGCACAATGGTGGACATTTCCGACAGCTGGTGGGTTAGATGGGCGATCTGTCGGGATTGCTGGGCGACCACCGTGGTGATATCAGAGATATAAGGCAGAGGGACCTCAGCGGGATCCATGGCCGGATCTACTGCCACGATGCCGGCTGGCAGGTAGTGGATCCTCTGTGTCAGAGAGGGATTGGCGAGGACCGCGCTAGTGGACCGGTTCTAAGTCACTACTGGTTTTCACCAGAGCCCGCCGCAAAGCGGGATGGTCTTGCTGCGGCGGTAGTGACCAGGTCGTATCCACTAGCAACGGCTCACCTCTCTGACTGCTGATGACAGGCGCGGTACAAGGGAGTAGACAGAAGCAAGGTCGGACGTAGCAGAAGGTCGGGGGCAGGCGGCAAGGTTCGTAGTCAGGGTGGATAGCAGAAGTACTGGTACACAGGCTTTAGACACACAAAACGCTTTCACTAGGCACAAGGGCAACAAGATCCGGCAAGGGAGTGCAAGGGAGGAGACTAGATATAGCCAGGGAGCAGGTGGAAGCCAATTAAGCTAATTGGGCCAGGCACCAATCATTGGTGCACTGGCCCTTTAAGTCTCAGGGAGCTGGCGCGCGCGCGCCCTAGAGAGCGGAGCCGCGCGCGCCAGCACATGACAGCAGGGGACGGGAACGGGTAAGTGACCTGGGATGCGATTCGCGAGCGGGCGCGTCCCGCTGTGCGAATCGCATCCCCAACGGCCATGACAGAGCAGCGCTCCCGGTCAGCGGGACTGACCGGGGAGCTGCAGGGAGAAAGACGCCGTGAGCGCTCCGGGGAGGAGCGGGGACCCGGAGCGCTAGGCGTAACAGGCAGAAGATGACAAAACCAGAACAAGAACAAGGCTTTGCACTGGCTACTTACCCTAATTATGCCCTAGACCTATTCCTTGAACTAGTATGGGGCAACTAGCATGTACCTCAAAAGAGTTTTTCCTCTTCCTCTTGATCAAGTGGTAGGGTTACTAGTTGGACATGATGGACCTTTGTCTTTTTTAAACCTTACCAACTACGAAATTATGTAATGCTAAATAATCACCAGACAATCTACGGTAAATCTCACTGTCCCTGCAATGTCCCTACAGAAACCCTGGAGCAACTATCCCTAGCAGAAACAACAAGAAGGCTCTACGATCCAAAGAAAGGAAGAAGAGCAAAACCTTAAGCACTAAAACATGTAACAAAGAGAGCAAAACTGCATCAACTTCTAAATGCAAATACAAATATTACACAAAAGAGAACAATGAACTAGTTAAGGAACTAGGAAAAGGTATAGGTCTCAAAAAAAGTAGATGTATACAAAGAATACTGAGCATGGGCATGTGATGTAATTGGCACAGAACTGCACAAACCAGGGATTTTTAAGGAGAAGCTAACCAACAGGAATTCCTGGGCTGGCAGTCAAGATTAGTGATGTGCGACAGGGGCCATACTCGAATTTGCAATATTTCGCAAATATATGGATAAATATTTGTCCTATGTTCGCAAAATTTGCATATTCCCTATGCTTGTTCTTTTTTTTCATGTGAAAATTTGTAATGAAACACATGCGCATATATATTTCACCTAAAAGAAGGGAGGGATCAGTTTCTAGTCTGGAAGTGCCTATATTCGCATAAATATTTGCATAGAAAAAACAAGAATATTCGTCATTACGAATATATATCACTGTATTCTATATATTCATGAAATCGCGAAGTGCCGATATTCGCAGTAAAATTTGCATTTCGAAAATTCGCGCTTAACACTACCTGCTGAGCCAGACAGTTGTGAGGCAGTTGCATAGCAACTACGCCAAACAGCTAGTACACAGGGGAAGGCTGGCTAACAGGATGATTTCTGCTATTCACAAGTGTCCCGCTAAGCCTTTCCCTTCTTATATGTAAAATTTTAGACAATATTCCATGTGTGGTCTGACTAGTGATTTGTATAGAGCCATGTGCATCTATGCCTGTTTTAATACATCCTCTGATTGTATGTGCCTTGGCAGCAGCTGTCTAGCGCTAGTTTCTAAAGTTGAGAATACTGCCCAGGAATATCATCAAAGCTCTTTAAGTGTCACTTTATTCTAGTGTTTTCCTTTAAAAGACGTAATAATCAATTTTTTTCAATGTTTTGTTTTATATATTACATTGTGCTTTGACCACTTTATACAGTTACTGTTGTAATCTTGCCATGTTATGTTACAACAGATGGAAAGCTTCTTTGTTTTCCTGAATGAAGACCCCCCTCGGACAGAAAGCATTGCAATTCAGCAGTGTGCACATACCAGCAATGTTAACACTCGAAGGAGACGTGAAGGATTAGGGCTGGAAGACAGTGATGGAAAGTAATGCGGTGAGGAAATCGTAGTAAACACGTCTCTACATCAGCTAGTCATCTGCTAACAAGCTGTAAAGATTTCCAGTGACAACTTGTCACATTAGTTTAGTGAAACTGAAGCAGCACTTATCCCCTTTCCTGTGTTTAATCTCTGCCTGCCCCTCGCAGAAACGTGCTACTGTGTTTAATAGGATTACTTTAGTTCACTTTCCCCCTTTTTTTTTTCTTCTTCTGTTGATACAATTCTATTTCCATCAATTCAAGATCTGTACAGAAAAAAAAAAATCTCTCCCGCTGTGTCACCAATCACCTCATTGAAGTCGGCCTCAACACTCTTCGCAGCGGCCCGGGGTTTTACTACACTTAATTAGTTCTTAGACAATCCCTGCCCGGCGAATATTTCATGTATTTCTGTGTTATCGAGGAGAATCATTGGTTGAAGAAGAAGTGATAATAAGGCTGAAGGAGGAAAAGCTCTTGGCTTTGTGACTAGGCAGGAAAATTATTGGCAGGGAAGAAAATGTACTAGTCTTACATTTAACTCAAGACTGAGAAAAATTATAAGTACAGGAAATTATGAAATATGCTACGGGGGAGGTTCGGGGGGGACTTACTGCAAAAAAGACACACATATATATATATATATATATATATATATATATATATATATATATATATATAAAACTCAACGTGTGTGTGTATGTATGTATGTATGAATGTGTGTATGTTCCAGCATCACGTCCAAACGGCTAAAGATATTAACATGAAACTTGGTCACATGTTACTTATATGTCAACAACAAACATAGGATAGGTGATTTAACCCTTACTCACCCCCATTTGCCAGGGGCGGGGTTTATGTTTAAAGTCCTATACAAGTCAATGGGAAATATATGTTACTGCATAACTTCCAAACGGATTGAGATATTTCGATAATACTTGGTCACATGTTACTTACATGTCCACTTAAAATATAGAATAGTTAATTTAACCCTTAACTACCTCCCTTTGTGAGGGTCGGGGTTTTTGTTTAAAGTCCCATGATAATCCATGGGAAATGTATGTTCCCACATAACTTCCGTACGGCTGGAGATATTTCAATAACTGGTACACATATTACAGGTCGGGATAAGAGGTCGACATAGGTCGGGATAGGACGACGGGATAGGAGAATGGGATAGGAGGTCGGGATAGGAGGACGGGATAGGAGGACCGGGATAGGAGGACCGGGATAGGAGGACCGGGATAGGAGGACGCGATAGGAGGACGCGATAGGAGGAAGGGATAGGAGGTCGGCATAGGAGGTCAGGATAGGAGGTCAGGATAGGACGTCGACATAGGACGACGAGATAGGAGGACGGGATAGGAGGACGGGATAGGACGATGGGATAGGAGGTCGGGATTGGAGGTCGAGATAGGAGGACGGGATAGGAGGTCGAGATATGAGGACGGGATAGGAGGTCGGGATAGGAGGTCGAGATATGAGGACGGGATAGGAGGTCGTGATAGGAGGACGGGATAGGAGGTCGAGATAGGAGGATGGGATAGGAGGTCGTGATAGGAGGACAGGATAGGAGGACGGGATAGGAGGTCGGGATAGGTCGGGATAGGAGGATGGGATAGGAGGACGGGATAGATGGACTGGATAGGAGGACAGGATAGGAGGACGGGATAGGAGAACGGGAAAGGAGGAAAAGAAAGGAGGACGGGATAGGAGGACAGGATAGGAGGACGGCATAGGAGGACGGGATAGGAGGACGGGAAAGGAGGACGGGATAGGAGGACGGGATAGATGGACGGGATAGGAGGACGGGATAGGAGGACGGGAAAGGAGGACAGGAAAGGAGGTCGAGATAGGAGGACGGGAAAGGAGGTCGAGATAGGAGGACGGGAAAGGAGGACGGGAAAGGAGGACGGGATAGGAGGACGGGATAGGAGGTCGGGATAGGAGGTCGGGATAAGAGGTCGGGATAGGAGGATGGGATAGGAGGACGGGATAGGACGACAGGATAGGAGGTCGGGATAGGAGGTCGGGATAGAAGGATGGGATAGGAGGACGGGATATATGGACTGGATAGGAGGACGGGATAGGAGGACGGGATAGGAGAACGGGAAAGGAGGAAAAGAAAGGAGGACGGGATAGGAGGACAGGATAGGAGGACAGGATAGGAGGACAGGATAGGAGGACGGGAAAGGAGGACAGGATAGGAGGACTGGATAGGAGGACTGGATAGGAGGACTGGATAGGAGGTCGAGATAGGAGGACAGGAAAGGAGGTCGAGATAGGAGGTCGAGATATGAGGATGGGATAGGAGGTCGTAATAGGAGGACGGGATAGGAGGTCGGGATAGGAGGACGAGATAGGAGGATGGGATAGGAGTTCGGGATAGGAGGTCGGGATAGGAGGACGGGATAGGAGTACGGGATAGATGGACAGGATAGGAGGACGGGATAGAAGGAAGAGATAGGAGGACAGGATAGGAGGATGGAAAAGGAGGACGGGAAAGGAGGACGGAAAAGGAGGTCGAGATATGAGGACGGGAAAGGAGGATGGGAAAGGAGGACGGGAGAGGAGGACGGGAAAGGAGGACGAGAAAGGAGGACAGGATAGGAGGACGGGATAGGAGGACGGGATAGGAGGACGGGACAGGAGGAGGGGATGGAGGATGGGATAAGAGGACGGGATAGGAGGACGGGAAAGGAGGTCGAGATAGGAGGACGGGAAAGGAGGTCGAGATAGGAGGATGGGAAAGGAGGTTGAGATAGGAGGACGGGATAGGAGGACAGGATAGGAGGACGGGATAGGAGGACGGGATAGGAGGACGGGATATGATGACGGGATAGGAGGTCGGGATATGACAACAATATATGAGGACGAGATATGATGTCAAAAGCTTCCTCCTTTGTTTATTTTCCTCCCCAACAAGGATTAGGAAGGAAAAAACGGGCAACGCCGGGTACTCAGCTAGTATATATATAAAACTCAATGTATGTGTGTATGTTCCAGCATCACGTCCAAACAGCCAAAGATATTAACATGAAACTTGGCACACATGTTACTTATATGTCAACAACAAACTTAGGATAGGTAATTTAACCCTTGCTCACCCCCATTTGCCAGGGTCAGGTTTTTTGTTTAAAGTCCCATACAAGTCTATGGGAAATATATGTTACTGCATATGGGAAATATATGTTACTGCATAACGGCTGGAGATATTTCGATAATACGTGGTCACATGTTACTTATATGTCCACTTAGAATATAGGATAGTTAAATTTAACCCTTAGCTACCCCCATTTGTGAGGGTCGGGGTTTTTGTTTAAAGTCCCATGCAAATCAATGGGAAATGTATGTTTCCATATAACTTCCGTACGGCTGGAGATATTTCAATACCTGGTACACATATAACGGGTTGGGATATGAGGACAGGATATGAGGTCAGGATAGGAGGTTGGGATAGGAGGTCGAGATAGAAGGTCGAGATAGGAGGACGGGATATGAGGATGGGCTATGAGGTCGGGATAGGAGGTCAGGATAGTAGGTCAAGATAGGAAGTTGAGATAGGAGGTCGAGATATGAGGTCGGGAAAGGAGGACGGGATAGAAGGTCGGGATAGGAGTTCGGGATAGGAGGTCGAGATAGGAGGTCGAGATAGGAGGTCGGGATAGGAGGATGGGATATGAGGATGGGATATGAGGACGGGATATGAGGACGGAATAGGAGGTCGGGATAGGAGACCGGGATAGGAGGTCGGGATATGAGGTCGAGATAGATCGGGATAGGAGGTCGGGATAGGAGGTCGGGATAGGTCGGGATAGGAGGTCGAGATAGGAGGTCGGGATAGGAGGTCGCTGCGACCCCACATTACATCGCGTCGGTCCCGGCGCTTATCAATCGCAGATCGCGGCAATGTGCGGTATTAACCCTTTAGAAGCGCTGATCAAAGCTGACCGCCGCTTCTAAAGTGAAAGTGAAACTATCCCGGCTAGTCGGTCGGGCTGTTCGGGACCACCGCGGTGAAATCAGCTTACAGGACACCGGAAGGGCCCTTACCTGCCTCATCGGTTTCTGACCGACGAATGACTGCTCCGTGCCTGAGATCCAGGCAGGAGCAGTCACGCGCCGATAACACTGATCACAGGCGTTTTAATACACGCCAGTGATCAGCATGAGAGATCAGTGTGTGCAGTGTTATAGGTCCCTATGGGACCTATAACACTGCAAAAAAAAGAAAAAAAAAGTGTTAATAAAGGTCATTTAAACCCTTCCCTAATAAAAGTTTGAATCACCCCCCTTTTCGCATAAAAAAAATAAAACAGTGTAAATAAAAATAAAAATATATATGTGGCATCGCCGCGTGTGTAAATGTCCGAACTATAAAAATATATCATAAATTAAACCGCACGGTCAATGGCGTACGCGCAAAAAAATTCCAAAGTCCAAAAAAGTGTATTTTTGGTCACTTTTTATACCATTAAAAAATGAATAAAAAGTTATCAAAAAGTCCGATCAAAAAAAAAATCATACCGATAAAAACTTCAGATCACGGTGCAAAAAATGAGCCCTCAAACCGCCCTGTATATGGAAAAATAAAAAAGTTATAGGGGTCAGGAGATGACATTTTTAAACGTATAAATTTTCCTGCATGTAGTTATGATTTTTTCCAGAAGTACAACAAAATCAAACCTATATAAGTAGGGTATCATTTTAACCGCATGGACCTACAGAATAATGATATGGTGTCATTTTTACCGAAATATGTACTGTGTAGAAACGGAAGCCCCCAAAACTTACAAAATGGCATTTTTTCTTCGATTTTGTCGCACAATGATTTTTTTTTTCTGTTTCGCCGTGAATATTTGGGTAAAATGACTAATCTCACTGCAAAGTAGAATTGGTGACGCAAAAAATAAGCCATATTATGGATTTTTAGATGGAAAATTGAAAGGGTTATGATTTTTAAAAGGTAAGGAGGAAAAAACGAAAGTGCAAAAACTAAAAAACCCTGAGTCCTTAAGGGTTTAAGTGAAGAATAAGGCCTCATATAACGTGTGCACTTTGGCCTTTGAACATAATACAGAACTGTACAGTGGCCTGTATACAGAAGGTCATTGTAGGAAGTCCTATCACAATCCAGTATTTATCCCAGACGCACGGAAAATAGTCCACTGGTTTTTAAAACTTGGTCCTATAAATAGCATCTGATGGAGATTACTGTGATATCTGTAATGCTTACTCTGCATTCATTAAACACTCTATGAATATCACTATTTGTCATGCAATCCTGACCCATTTATTTATGGAGTATGCCAAGTTGCTAAAATTCGACATCAAGTGACTCAAGCAGTAAGGCCTACCTGCTTCTAATACCAATTGAAATCTCAACCCAGCCAAAGTGTTAAATGGGGCTCCCGTGAATTCTCCCAATTGTACAAAACTGTATATTTTAGGCACAAGCAAGTGCAGGAGGCACCAGAGATAATATTGGACACACATTATTGGACGCACTTATTGTATGCACATTATTTATTATAAAAAGGAATGGGCAAAGTAGTGGCTGAGGGTCAAGAGGTGACTGAGGCCTTAGGCAAAATTAGAGTCAAAGGTTAGATTGAATGCAAAGAATGAAAGGTTAAAGCAGAAAGTGCAGAGCAAGTACAGCTGCAGATATAACAAGCAAAGTACTAGCAAAGATATATATGGCTTATCAGAATGCTCAGGAGTGTTTTAGAGCCTAGGCCTCCAAACTCTGGAACAAATTTTGGAGACCGTTGTTTTAGAGGATAAGAAAAATTTGTCATCACTCAATCTCTAATTACCCTGCTACTCTGCCAGTGCCACCACCACTACACCAAGGGTACCATACAAGGTCAGATATCATACAACTACATCTGTTGCATATGTCCATACACTGGGGAAGAGATAGCTACCCAAACATTGTGGAGACCTAGTCCCCCTCCTACTTCATGGCAGTGGGATCCCCTAATGGCAGTGGCCTCTTTTAGTAGGAAATGCCCCAGCCACACTACAAAAATTGTCTAGGAATAAGGAGCATGACAAAGATATCAAGGTGGTGCCTAAGCCTCCAAATTCCCTAGATCTCAATCCGATCGATCATCTATGAGATGTGCTGGAGAAACAAGTCCAATGCATGAAGGCCGCACCTCACAACTTACATGACTTGCTGCTGACATCTTAGCGCAAGATACCACAGGACACCTTCAATGGTCTTGTGGCATAGAGGCTTAATTATGGAACACATTCTCTGCTTTGAGCACCGAGGCCGGGAGTACATCAGCACTCTTCTCCTGGCTATATCTAGAAATCGTGGGGTTCTCATGACCGATCAAACTTTTGACATGTGTGCAAAGACATGTCCAAAGTTTTTATAACTGACAGTGAAGTTTTAAGGGGCATTCCTATCACATATAATAGACGTTACTAGGCAGTAAATATACAAACGTATTAATTATATGTAGTTTTCCAAAATGCTTGGACTTAAATGGGTACTGTCAGATATAAAAACTTTTTATATATTGTACATCTTTGCAGAACAATAGTTTTTCTAATATTCTTCTTTAAAAAAAAATATCTAATTTTATTCAAGAAAACTGACTTTGAAAATCCTACCACTAGGGGTCTCCATACCTCCTGGGACCCTGATTGGTCCCACAGCAGCATGAGGGTGTCCAAAGGTCATGGACAGGAGATGGCTGATTGACAACGCTGCAGGAGGATGTCGGGTCATGCGTTGAGTTGTAGTTTTGCAAAAGCTGCAGGCAGTGTGAGGGAAGGGGAGGAGTCATCAGAGTGCAGGCAATAGATGGACACGCCCCCTCCCTTTGACAAGATGAAAAAGACAATATGCTAATTTTTTTTTTTTTTTAAATATCCGGTATAGACAAAATAATGACATGTACGTGATCAGGATGAGGTACTGAGTAACATATAACAGTTTTTTTTTTTTTTTTGCTGGATCTCACAAGTACGCTGTAAAGATATGTAGATCTTTTTCTGGTCATTGTTGATTGCTCGTTGTCTGAGGTTACAGCCACCACTGTGATCTTGCAGTGATAGCCAACCTTGCACACTGCCCTGTCTTCTCGGTTTAGCACAGGGTGGCCAGATTCTTGGGAGAGCGCATTCTAACGCATGTGTAGTAACTATTGGCCACATTCATTCTGCTCCTGCCTAGGCTCCAATGTGACAGCTACAGGACATGTGCATTAGCAGCCACCACTGTGGTCTTGCAGTGAATACCGCACTTGTGTGCTACCCCATCTTTTATGTTTAGTGCAGGATTGCCAGGTTCTTGGAAGCACACATTCTAATGCATGCATAGTAACTACCAGCCCCGTCCATCCTGCTCCTCCAATCTGAGAGCTACAAAACATGTGAAATAGCAGTCACCACTTTGATCTTGCAGTGGTAGCCACGCTTGTGCACTGCCACATATTATTTGTTTAGTGCAGGACAACTGGGTTCTTGAGAGCGCGCATTTTAACACGTGTACTACCGGCCCATCCATCCTGCTCCTCCATAGACTTCCATGTGACAGCTACCAGGCATGCGCATTAGCGGCTACCACTGTAATCTTGCTGTCACTTTTGCGCACTCCCACATCTTTGTTGTTTAGTGCAGAATGGCTGGGTTCTTGTGAGTGTCCATTCTAACTCACACATAGTAACAACCAGCCGGTCCATCCTGCTCTTCCATAAACTCCAATGTGACAGCTACCGGACATGTGCATTAGCCCTGGAGCTTTCTCAAGGAAAGAGGTTCAGCCATGCTATGCAAGCACTATTGGTGTAGGGCAACATGGCGTTAGCAAAGCACGCAATGCTATTTGCATAGATGCAGTTACACACCTGCACATCGGGAGCATGTACATCCAGGCAGTGGTTATCATGGCAATACTTACCTGTATTGTCAATCAGGCACCAGTGTTCCGCTTCACATAAGAACCAGTGAAAATGAAGTGTAATGGAACTCACAGTCAAAGGTCGAAGATGGGAATACACTCTAAGGGTATGGTGGCGCATCCACAGCATATTTCACGCTTCAGAATGTGCTGACGACAGACTAAACTCCATGCTGCAGCCGGATAGCTCTGTGGGTCCGCTGGTAGCAGCGAATTTCCGCTGCTACAAAGGAACGCACGGAGCTACCCAGGTGCATCAGGGAGCTCGCTCTTGTGACTACCCTTAATGTGTGACCCTACCTTTAATATGATGGTAAATTAGTGTTACAGTATGTTTCACTACACAGTGATAAAAAAAAATGAGAAAACAGATTTACAGTCATGGCCGTAAATGTTGGCCCCTCTGAAATTTTTCAAGAAATTAAAGTATTCCTCACAGAAAAGGATTGCAGCAACACATGTTTTGCTATATACACATTTATTCCCTTTGTATGTATTGGAACTAAACCAAAAAAGGAGGAAAAAAAAAGCAAATTGGACATAATGTCACACCAAACTCCAAAAATAGGCTGGACAAAATTATTGGCACCCTTTTAAAATTGTGGAAGAATAAGATTGTTTCAAGCATGTGATGCTCCTTTAACCCCTTAAGGACTCAGGGTTTTTCCGTTTTTGCACTTTCGTTTTTTCCTCCTTACCTTTTAAAAATCATAACCCTTTCAATTTTCCACCTAAAAATCCATAATATGGCTTATTTTTTGCGTTACCAATTCTACTTTGCAGTGACATTAGTAATTTTACCCAAAAATGCACGGCGAAACGGAAAAAAAAATCATTGTGCGACAAAATCTAAGAAAAAATTCTATTTTGTAACTTTTGGGGGCTTCCGTTTCTACACAGTGCATATTTCGGTAAAAACACCTTATCATTATTCTATAGGTCCATACGGTTAAAATGATACCCTACTTATATAGGTTTGATTTTGTCGCACTTCTGGAAAAAATCCTAACTACATGCAGGAAAATTTATACGTTTAAAAATTTCATCTTCTGACCCCTATAACTTTTTTATTTTCCACGTACAGGGCAGTATGAGGACTCATTTTTTGCGCCGTGATCTGAAGTTTTTATCGGTATGATTTTTTTTGATCAGACTTTTTGATCACTTTTTATTCATTTTTTAATGGTATAAGAAGTGACCAAAAATACGCTTTTTTGGACTTTGGAACTTTTTTGCGCGTACGCCATTGACCGTGCGGTTTAATTTATGATATATTTTTATAGTTCGGACATTTACGCACGCGGCGATACCACATATGTTTATTTATTTTATTTTTTTACACTGTTTTATTTTTTTTATGGGAAAAGGGGGGTGATTCAAACTTTTATTAGGGAAGGGGTTAAATGACCTTTATTAACACTTTTTTTTACATTTTTTTTTGCAGTGTTATAGGTCCCATAGGGACCTATAACAATGCACACACTGATCTTTTACACAGATCACAGGCGTGTATTAACACGCCTGTGATCAGTGTTATCGGCGCTTGACTGCTCCAGCCTGGATCTCAGGCACGGAACAGTCATTCGCCGATCGGACACCGAGGAGGCAGGTAAGAGCCCTCCCGGTGTCCTGCCAGCTGTTCGGGACGCCACGATTTCACCGCGGCGGTCCCGAACAGCCCGACTGAGCAACCGGGTCACTTTCACCTTCACTTTAAAAGTGGCGGTCAGCTTTGACCGCCGCTTCTAAAGGGTTAATACCACACATCGCCGCGATCCGTTGATGAGCGCCGGGACCGACGCGATATGACGCGGGATCGCGGCGCGATCCCGCTTCATATCGCGGGAGCCGGCGCAGGACGTAAATATACGTCCTGCGTCGTTAAGGGGTTAAGGACGCAGACAATTTTATTTTTACGTTTTCGTTTTTTCCTCCTCGCCTTACAAAAATCATAACTCTTTTATATTTTCATCCACAGACTAGTATGAGGGCTTGTTTTTTGCGCGATCAGTTGTCCGTTGTAATGCCATCACTCACTTTACCATCAAATGTATGGCACAACCAAAAAAATACTACTTGTGTGGGGAAATTAAAAAGAAAACCGCAATTTTGCTAATTTTGGAAGGTTTCGTTTTCACGCCGTACTATTTAGGCTTTGGGTCAATACGATTAAAATGATACCCAGGATAACATACTTTTCTATTACTGTTGTGCTTAAAAAAAATCACAAACTTTTTAACCAAATTAGTGCGTTTAAAATTCCCCTATTTTGAAGACCTATAACTTTTTCATTTTTCTGTATAAGCAGCGGTATGAGGGCTCATTTTTTGCACCGTGATCTGTTCTTTTTATTGATACCATATTTGCTTATATAAAACTTTTAATAAATTTTTTATAAATTTTTTGGGGAATAAAATGTTACAAAAAAGCAGCTATTTTGGACTTTTTTTTTTATGCTCACGCCGTTCCCCGTACGGTATCATTAACATTTTATTTTAATAGTTCAGATATTTACGCATGCAGCAATACCAAATTTGTATAAAAAATATGTTTTTAACACTTTTTGGGGGTGAAATAGGGAAAATGGGACAATTTACGTTTTCATTGGGGGAGGGGGTTTTTCACATTTTTTTACTTAATTTTTTTTATTTTTTTCACTTTTATTTTTACACTTTAATAGTCCCCATAGGGGGCTATTTATAGCAATCATTCGATTGCTAATCCTGTTCAGTGCTATGTAGAGATGAGCGAACTTACAGTAAATTCGATTCGTCACAAACTTCTCGGCTCGGCAGTTGATGACTTATCCTGCATAAATGAGTTCAGCTTTCAGGTGCTCCTGTGGGCTGGAAAAGGTGGATACAGTCCTAGGAGACTCTTTCCTAGGACTGTATCCACCTTTTCCAGCCCACCAGAGCACCTGAAAGCTGAACTAATTTATGCAGGATAAGTCATCAACTGCCGAGCCGAGAAGTTTGTGACGAATCAAATTTACTGTAAGTTCGCTCATCTCTAGTGCTATGTATAGGACACAGCACTGATCAGGGTTATCGGTCATCTTCTGCTCTGGTCTGCGGGAAGGCTCCCTCCCGGAAGACAGCGGAGCCAGGTGAGGGGACCTCCAGCTGCCGTGCAGGATGATCGGATCGCCGCGGCAGCGCTGCGGGCGATCCGGTCATCCATTTTAGTGTCAGCAATGCTGCAGATGCCGTGATCTGTATTGATCACGGCATCTGAGGGGTTAATGGCGGACATCCGCAGGATCGCGGGTGTCCGCCATTACCGGCGGGTCCCTGGCTGTGATCAACAGCCGGGACCTGCTGCGCATGATACGGGCATCGCTCCGATGCCCGCGGTTATGCTTAGGATGTAAATGTATGTCCTGGTGCGTTAAGTACCATGCCACCAGGACGTACATTTATGTCCTTCGTCGTTAAGGGCTAAAACTCACCTGGGGCAAGTAACAGGTGTGGGCAATCACAAAAATCACACCTGAAAGCAGATAAAAAGGAGAGAAGTTCACGTAGTCTTTGCATTGTGTGTCTGTGTGTGCCACACTAAGCATGGGCAACAGAAATAGGAGAAGAAAACTGTCTGAGGACTTGAGAACCAAAATTTTGGAAAACTATCAACAATCTCAAGGTTACAAATCCATCTCCAGAGATCTAGTGCCCATAGCACTGTAGATAATCTCCCTTGGCATGGACGGAAGAGGAAAATTGATGAAAGGTGTCAACGCAGGATAGTCTGGATGGTGGATAAGCAGCCCCAAACAAGTTCCAAAGATATTCAAGCTGTCCTGCAGGCTCAGGGAGCATCAATGTCAGCACAAACTATCCGTCAACATTTAAATTAAATGAAACGCTATGGCAGGAGACCCAGGAGTACCCCACTGCCATTTTGCCAAAATGAACTTGAGTAAGCCAAAATCCTTCTGGGAAAACGTTTTGTGGACAAATGAGACCAAGATGTAGATTTTTGGTAAAGCACATAATTTTACTGTTTACTAAAAATGGAATGAGGCCTACAAAGAAAAGAGCACAGTACCTACAGTGAAATATGGTGGAGGTTCAATGATGTATTGGGGTTGTTTTGCTGCCTCTGGCACTGGGTACCTTGAATGTGTGCAAGGCATCATGAAATCTGAGGATTTTGGGTCGTGCTGTACAGCCCAGTGTCAGAAAGCTGGGTTTGCGTCTGAGATCTTGGGTCTTCCAGCAGGACAATGACCCTGTTACGCTGAGCGCTCCGGGTCCCTGCTCCTCCCCGAAGCGTTCGCGGCGTTTCTCTCCCTGCAGCGCCCCGGTCAGACCCGCTGACCGGGAGCGCTGCACTGACATTGCCGGTGGGGATGCGATTCGCATAGCGGGACGCGCCCGCTCGCGAATCGCATCCCAAGTCACTTACCTGTCCTGGTCCCTGGCTGTCATGCTCTGGCGCGCGCGGCTCCGCTCTCTAGGGCGCGCGCGCGCCAGCTCTCTGAGATTTAAAGGGCCAGTGCACCAATGATGGTGCCTGGTCCAATCTTCCTGATTAGTTTCCACCTGTGCACTCCCTACTTATACCTCACTTCCCCTGCACTCCCTTGCCGGATCTTGTTGCCTTGTGCCTTGAGAAAGCTACTCTGTGTTACCTCTACTGTGTTCTTGACCATCTGCTATCACCATTGACTACGAACCTAGCCGCCTGCCCCGACCTTCTGCTACGTCTGACCTTGCTCTTGTCTACTCCCTTGTACCGCGCTTTTCTCAGCAGTCAGAGAGGTTGAACCGTTGCCAGTGGATACGACCTGGTTGCTACCGCCGCTGCAAGACCATCCCGCTTTGCGGCGGGCTCTGGTGAATACCAGTAGCAACTTAGAACCGGTCCACCGGCACGGTCCACGCCAATCCCTCTCTGGCACAGAGGATCCACCTCCAGCCTGCCGAATCGTGACAGTAGATCCGGCCATGGATCCCGCTGAGGTTCCCCTGCCAGTTGTCTCTGACCTCACCACGCTGGTCGCCCAGCAATCCCGACAGATCGCCCAACAAGATCACCAGCTGTCGTACTTGACCACCATGACACAGCAACTTCAGTCACAACTACAGCAGCTTCAGTCACAGCTACAGCAATTTCAGTCACAACTACAGCAGCAACAACCATCTCCTCCGCCGGCTCCTGCACCTCTTCCGCAGCGAGTGGCCGCTCCTAACCTCCGCTTGTCCCTGCCGGACAAATTTGATGGGGACTCTAGACTCTGCCGAGGTTTCCTGTCACAATGTTCCCTACATTTGGAGATGTTGTCGGACCAATTTCCTACTGAACGGTCGAAGGTGGCTTTCGTGGTTAGTCTCCTGTCTGGGAAGGCTTTGGCTTGGGCCACACCGCTCTGGGACTGCGATGACCCTGTCACCACCACTGTACACTCCTTCTTCTCTGAGGTTCGCAGTGTCTTCGAGGAACCAGCCCGAGCTTCTTCTGCCGAGACTGCCCTGCTGAACCTGGTCCAGGGTAATTCTTCAGTAGGCGAGTACGCCATCCGATTTCGTACTCTCCCTTCCGAATTATCTTGGAACAACGAGGCTCTCTGCGCGACCTTTAAAAAAGGCCTATCCAGTAACATCAAAGATGTGCTGGCCGCACGAGAGATTCCTGCCAATCTGCATGAACTTATCCATTTGGCCACCCGCATTGACATGCGTTTTTCGGAAAGACACCAGGAACTCCGCCAGGAAAAAGACCTTAATCCCTGGGCACCTCTCTCACGGTATCCCTTGCAATCTACCCCTGTGCCTCCCGCCGAGGAGCCTATGCAAGTAGATCGGTCTCGCCTGACTATTGAAGAGAGGTCTCGCCGTAGGGATAAAAATCTATGTCTGTACTGCGCTAGTACCGAACATTTCTTGGTGGATTGCCCGATTCGTCCTCCACGTCTGGAAAATGCACGCACGCAACCTGCTCATGTGGGTCTGGCGTCTCTGGGTACGGAGTCTGCTTCTCCATGTCTCACTGTGCCCGTAAGGATTTCTCCTTCTGCCAACTCCTCCTTCTCTGCCGTGGCCGTCTTGGACTCTGGTTCTTCTGGAAATTTTATTCTGGCCTCTTTGCTTGATAGGTACTGCATCCCGGTGACCCGTCTCATCAAGCCGCTCTACATTTCTTCAGTCAACGGAGTCAAGTTGAACTGCACTGTGCGTTGTCGCACAGTGCCTCTGCTTATGAACATTGGACCACATCTCGAAAAGATTGAATTTTTGGTTTTGCCCGGCTGCACATCTGAAGTCCTTCTCGGTCTGCCATGGCTCCAGCACCATTCTCCCACCCTTGACTGGACCACTGGGGAGATCGAGAATTGGGGTCCTGCTTGCCGCAAGAAATGCCTCACGTCTGCTCCCAGCCCCGTCTGTCGGGCCTCAGTGTCTCCTCCTGTGCCTGGTCTCCCCAAGGCCTATCAGGACTGTGCCAAGCCTCACCCTCTGCCCCCCCCTCCCCATTCCCACTCCTTCTGACCGGTCTGCCCAGGACTTCACTGTCCCCCAGAAGGAGACTCTACAATCGCCCCCAATGTCCTCGTCCCAGGTGGAGCGCCATCCCGACAAAAAGAGGGGGAGACCTAAGGGGGGGGGTACTGTTACGCTGAGCGCTCCGGGTCCCTGCTCCTCCCCGAAGCGCTCGCGGCGTTTCTCTCCCTGCAGCGCCCCGGTCAGACCCGCTGACCGGGAGCGCTGCACTGACATTGCCGGCGGGGATGCGATTAGCATAGCGGGACGCGCCCGCTCGCGAATCGCATCCCAAGTCACTTACCTGTCCCGGTCCCCGGCTGTCATGCTCTGGCGCGCGCGGCTCCGCTCTCTAGGGCGCGCGCGCGCCAGCTCTCTGAGATTTAAAGGGCCAGTGCACCAATGATGGTGCCTGGTCCAATCTTCCTGATTAGTTTCCACCTGTGCACTCCCTACTTATACCTCACTTCCCCTGCACTCCCTTGCCGGATCTTGTTGCCTTGTGCCTTGAGAAAGCTACTCTGTGTTACCTCTACTGTGTTCTTGACCATCTGCTATCACCATTGACTACGAACCTAGCCGCCTGCCCCGACCTTCTGCTACGTCTGACCTTGCTCTTGTCTACTCCCTTGTACCGCGCTTTTCTCAGCAGTCAGAGAGGTTGAGCCGTTGCCGGTGGATACGACCTGGTTGCTATCGCCGCTGCAAGACCATCCTGCTTTGCGGCGGGCTCTGGTGAATACCAGTAGCAACTTAGAACCGGTCCACCGGCACGGTCCACGCCAATCCCTCTCTGGCACAGAGGATCCACCTCCAGCCTGCCGAATCGTGACAGACCCCAACATATGTAAAAAAAAAAAAACACCCAGAAATGGATGGCAACAAAGTGCTGGAGAGTCCTGAAGTGGCAGCAATGAGTCCAGATCTAAATCCCATTGAACACCTGTGGAGAGATCTTAAAATTGCTGTTGGGAAAAGGCGCCATTCTAATAAGAAAGACTTAGAGCAGTTTGCAAAGGAAGAGTATTCCAACATTCCGGCTGAGAGGTGTAAGAAGCTTATTGATGGTTAGAGGAAGCGACTGATTTCAATTATTTCTTCCAAAGGGTGTGCAACCAAATATTAAGTGAAGAGTGCCAATAATTTTGTCCAGACCATTTTTGGAGTTTGGTGTGACATTATGTCCAATTTCCTTTTTTTCCTCCCTTTTTTGGTTTAGTTCCAATACACTTGTGGTATGGGGTGTGAGATGCAGGGCAGATAGAATTACTCTAGGGGCAGATTGCATTAACCCCTTGTATTCATGATGCCAGGGCGTGGGTTATCCTCAATGCCACCCGAAGGTAAACTGCTGGATACTGGGCTAGGCAATAATGACTCCGACGCCAAGTTACGCACAACGGTAGCTTTACTGAGTGACAGATGGTACAGTCTATACAGTGTAGCCAGGCCCACGGAGGTGACCAGTGACTTCAGAGACCTTAAGGGTTTGCTGGGACTTGTGGTTTTGGCCAATTTAGTGCAGACCACGTTGACTTAACAATAGATGAGAGTGACTGACTTGACTTGACTGGAGACAAACTAAGCTGTGACTTTACTTGTAGACTTGTAGCTTGTGGCTGCAGACTTGACTTGAGGCTCCTATGACTCCAGACTCTTGGGCTCGACTGCACCTCAGCAAAGACTCAAGAACTAAGAGAGAGAAGAGACTCCTCCCAGGGCTTTTATGGGGGAGACTCTGGTGGGGTCCCATTGGTCACCCTTAAGTCACCTGGTCACTGATACCCCCTGGGTAACAATCACATGACAACTCACATGACAACTGGTGATCACGTTAACCTTTCGTAAAGAGACAACATACTTATATACATAACATAGGGGATTATATACAATTACAGAAGAACAGATGCAGGGGTGCCCAGGGGACAGGGAGGCTGCCTGACAGGGCGGCAAAGGTACTGGGTAACAATTCACATACTGGGCCATCACACACACAACAGGAATAAACATGTGTATAGCACAACATGTGTTACTGCAATCCTTTTCTGTGAGAAATATATTTTCTTGAAAATTTTTAGGGGTGCCTATGCATGTGCATAAATACAATAAATCACATCACAACCTTAAAAAAATATATATATATTTTTGCTAATGTTTTCCAAAACCCTGTAACTCCAGCTGTTGCTGCAAAACTACAAGTCCCAGCGTGCTTGGAAAGCCTTCGGCTGTCCATGCATGCTGGTAGTTGTAGTTTTACAACTCCCACCCATTCATCTCACCAGAACTGTTTTCTGTCTTGGATAATACCTTTTTCTCTAGATTTTTATTTTAGAATGACTTGGACAAGTTGTAAGGTTGACAGGTGCAACGACTGCGATGCTGCACGAAGAAGAAGGTTTGATTAGAGAGGGTAGATTTTGCGGGTGACTAGGCTCTGACGCCATGCTAATCGTAATGTGTTTGTCTCACATCGAGCCCTTCTAGAAGTGTCTGAATGCAAAGCAAAGCAAAGGAACTCCGCTGACCCTCTGTAACCCTCACCTCCCTAACACAGCATTATCTCATCACGCTCGCACACAGTACCTGATGCGGCTTGTCAGCACATCAGATGCGGGAGAAGAAAAGGAGAGATTTATCCAGGATGTGAATTGTCAACTCTCCTAAAAATCAGCTGGGTTCTGTTTAAAGAGAGAAAATGAGAGAAGAATCCATCACTAAAACCCCTTTGTGGTGAAAGTCTTTTCTGTAACTCGATGATGTAAAGTGATCTATTATCTGCAAGTTGCTACTGACCATTACAGATTTCTCATCCTTGCATGATCCCAAAAAAAAAAAAAAATGTAAATGAAAATGTAAATAAAAAAAGGGAAATGTGATGTAATATATATAATATGAAATGTGTTATTAAAGAAGATGTATTATGCATAAAAACTTATAAAAACGTATTCCCTATCTGCAGGATAGGGGATAAGTTCTAGATTACAGGGGGTCTGACCACTGGGATCTTCCCCTGATCTCCTGCAGGGGTCCTCTGCCCCCAAACACTCCTTGAGAACGGAGTGTCACAACCCCGCAAGGAGCAGCAGCCAATACGCCCCCTCCATATATCTCTATGAAAGAGCCGGATATATAGGCTCTCCCAAAGAGATATTTGCTGAGGTTATGTTGGCCACTGCTTTGTGCGGAGCTGGCACGCCCTGTTGTGATCAGACCCCCAGTGATCGGACCCCCCGCAATCTAAAACTTATCCCCTATGCGACCATCCAACATGGCGGCCGGAGGTCCCCTTACCAGCTCCTGCCATCATCCTGGGGTCTTCTTCTCTGGTCTGAGATGGAGCAGACCAAAGAAGAAGATAGCCGATAATATTGATCAGTGCTATGCCTAGTTCAGTATAATCTATATAATGATGCTATAAATAGTCCCCTATGTGGACAGAAAAAGTGTAAAAAAAATAAAAAAAAAGTTTAAAAAAATATATGAAAAAGCCCCTCCCCCAATAAAAATTTTAATGGCCCCTTTTTCAATCTTTATCCCAAAAAGCGTAAAAAATGATAATTTATAAACATAATTTTTGTATCGCCGCATGCGTAAATGTCCAAACTATCAAAATATAAAGTTAATGATCCTGTACGGTAAAAGGCGAAAACGTTAAAAAAAAGTCACAATTGCTATGTTTTTGTAACATCACATTCCAAATTTTTTTTATAAAAAGCGATTAAAAAGTTACATATCTGCAAGTGGCATCAATAAAAAGTAGTGTTGCACGCGAATATTCGCAATATTCACGAATATAGCACTATATATTCGTAATTACGAATATTCTTTTTTTTTTTCACAGTACACATCACAGTGATCACCCCTCTCTGCTTCCAGCTTGCGTGGTGTAAAAGAAGGCTGTAATACTACTGTGTGAGACTGGCGTGCATATGCGAAAATTTGTATATGCTAATTTTCGCATATGCTAATTTTCGCATACGTGAATTTTCGCATATGTGATAATAAAACGTGAATATAACAAATATGCAAATTTAGCATATAAATGACGAATATTCGTCCATATTTTCGCAAAATATCGCAAATTCGAATATGGCCTATGCCGCTCAACACTAATAAAAAGTACAGATCACGGAAAAAAGAATGAACCCTTATACAGCCCTGTACACGGAAAAATGAGAACGTTATAGGTGGTCATAATAGAGTGATTTTAAACATACTCATTTTGTTTTAAAAATCTGCATTTTATTTTCTAATGCTGCACAATAATAGAAAAGCATGTAACCATAGATATCATTTTAATTGTATTGAGCCACAGAATAAAGAAAACATGTCATTTTTATTGTAAAGTGTACAATGTGAAAACAAAACCTTTTAATATTTGCTAAATTGCAGTTTTCTATTCAATTTCCCCACACAAATAATATTTTTTGGTTGCGCCATACATTTTATGTTAAAATGGTCGATGTCATTACGAAGGACAATTGGTCGTACAAAAAACAAGCCATCACATGGGTCTGTGGATGAAAATATAAAAGAGTTATGATTTTTAGAAGGTGAGGAGGAAAAAACGAAAATGCAAAAATAAAATTGTGTCCATAAGGGGTTAAAAAAAATTTATGATCAAAAATAAGACAACCCCAGTGATCAGCTGTCTTTAAAGGGTATGTTCACACAGAACTGAGCGAACTGTCCGTGTGGACTTCTGCCGAAATATTCCGCACGGACATTCTGGTGCAGCAGAGTCCCATTGATTTCAATGGGATTCTGCTGCTCTGTGTAAACAGCGGAATTTCTCTGGCAGATGCGGAAATCTTGATTCCGGCAATCTTGATTCCGGCATCTGCAGAAAGAATAGACATCTCTATTCTTTCCGCAGATTCCGCTCGGAAATACATTGACGTCTGTAATACGATGCATTTCCTAGCAGTCCTAGCTCCCGCAGGATCATTCAAATGTGCAGAATGTCCGTCCGAATATTCCGCACATTTTCTGGCCGCGTAAACCCGGCCTAAGGGCCCTTTCACATAAATTAATTTTCAAGAGGAATCTATACATGAAAATTCTACACAGATTCCGCTTGCATCAGAGTCCTATTGACCTCAATGGGATTCTGATGCTCAGTTCCCACTACAGAAATTCCGTAGTGGAACTTCCGATGCAGAATTGGAGAAGTCCCGCTACTACGCTGTTTTTGATAAAGCTCTTCCAATGTCTGCGGACAGTAAGGCTAGGTTCAGAATACGGAATCTCCGGGCAGAAAATTTCCGCCCGGAAATTCCGAGTTCCGCCTGCGCCGACTGAATTAGTCAGCGCTAGGACCGCGCGGACACTGCAGTCTCCTATAGACTGCTATGTGTTCCGCTAGGATTTCCACCTGAAGAAAGAGCAACCCCTTTCTTCAGGCGGAAATTTTCTAGGGATTTTCCATCCGGATTTTCCGCTTCACAAATTCCGAAGTGTGAATTTGTGAACGGAAAACCATTCACTGCACTATGCATTATAGTAAGCAGAATTTCTGCCAGAAATTTCAAAGCGAAAATTCTGGCAGAAATTCCGTAGTCTGAACCTAGCCTAAGGCTGGATTCACACTGCAGAATTTCTGGGCAGAATTTCTGCCAGAGATCAAGCCAGCGGCGCTAGGACCGAGCAGACTGCATTGCTGCCCCCATAGACTGAAATTCATTTTTGGGTGGATCTTTTGAGAGATCTGCTCAGAAATGCATAGCCATCTATGGGGACGGCAATGTAGTCCACGCGGTCCTAGTGCCGCCAGCTCGATCTCCGGCAGAAATTCTGCCCAGAAATTCCACAGTGTGAACCTAGCCTAAGCATTGTGCCATTCACTACAGCAGTGTTTCCCAAACAGTGTGTCTCCAGCTGTTGCAAAACTACAACTCCCAGCATGCCCGCACAGCCAAAGGCTGTGCAGGCATGCTGGGAGTTGTAGTTTTGCACAAACTCCACATTTGTGCCTATAGTGGGGGGAATTTTTCATGCAGTTTTATAGTGACACTCTCTTGGTTGCCTATAGCAACCAATCCCAGCTCAGTTTCCATTTCTCACATTGCTCTGGTAAAATAAATAATAAAATAAAGCTGAGCTGTGATTGGTCAGATCACATGACTAAAGCTGCTACCTAGCGGAATAAAACATTTAAAAAAAACATTAATCATCATCTGGACAGTATACATTTCTGTTTTTTTATAATTATTTATACACATTACTTAAACAAAAAATATATTTTATGGATTACCCATAATCCTCAGATGGTCTTCACTTATCAATTATTCTTTCATTTCCTAGAGCCCTAATTATCCTGGATGTTGCTCATGGGCGGATCTTCGGAAATATCACGTAAAGTCTCTCAAGATTAAAATCTGATTGGCCACATGTTGCTCTGTGGGCGGGGCTTT
Organism: Hyla sarda; assembly: GCF_029499605.1. Lineage (NCBI taxonomy): Eukaryota > Metazoa > Chordata > Amphibia > Anura > Hylidae > Hyla > Hyla sarda. The sequence goes on from NC_079191.1 coordinate 416,710,324, forward strand.
CCTGTATGGCAGCGCGGGACATTAACATCTTCGGGACAGCATCGCTCTGTGGGCGGGTCCTCACTTCCTACTTGTCAATACACTTTTTTTCCAGTGAGGTTTCTCAGGGGATATATCTGATTGGCTAGGTAAGATTTTCAGGTAAAGCAACACTCCTAGCAACAAGTGACGTTTTGTAAGAGCACATATGATTGGCTGGATGTCAGCCTGTGGCAGGTCTCTACTTCCTACCTGACGATAGAACTTGGCTTCCTCTGATTGGCTGTATATAGATGTGTAGGCGGGGCTTCAAAACGCTACTTGCAAGGTCCACACTGAAATCCTCCTGGCAACATTGTCGAGAACAGATCTGATTGGCTAAGCGCCGAGATGTGGGCGTGTCCTTCCTGTGGGCGCAAAAAAGTTCAGTGAGGTAAGCAGCGCCTCAGAGGAGGTTCTGGGCGGTAAATTGTGTTTCTAATCCTCATTTACTTCATGTTCTCAGACTTCATGGTATTCTCTGTTACTGTTTATGTAGAGGGCAGTATACAAAAGTGTTCTGAAAAATAATGTGTTTTTGTGTGTGTGTGTGTGTGTGAATGTGTATATGTATGTATATCCATATATATGTGTGTGTGTGTGAATGTGTATATGTATATATATGTGTGTGTGAATGTGTATATGTATGTATATATATATATATATATATATATATATATATATATGTGTGTGTGTGTGTGAATGTGTATATGTATATCTATATATATGTGTGTATGTGTATATGTATATATGTGTGTGTGTGAATATGTATATGTATGTGTATATATATATATATATATATATATATATATGTGTGTGTGTGAATGTGTATATGTATGTATATCTATATATGTGTGTGTGTGTGTGTGAATGTGTATATGTATATATATATGTGTGTGTGTGAATGTGTATATGTATGTATATATATACATATGTGTGTGTGTGTGTGAATGTGTATATGTATGTATATCTATATATGTGTGTGTGAATGTGTATATGTATGTATATATATATCTATATGTGTGTGTGAATGTGTATATGTATGTATATATATATCTATATGTGTGTGAATGTGTATATGTATGTATATCTATATGTGTGTGTGTGTGTGTGTGAATGTGTATATGTATGTATATCTATATATGTGTGTGTGTGTGTGTGAATGTGTATATGTATGTATATATGTGTGTGTGTGAATGTGTATATGTATGTATATCTATATATGTGTGTGTGAATGTGTATATGTATGTATATATGTGTGTGTGAATGTGTATGTTTGTATATATTATATATACAGTATATATGTGATAGTGTGTGTGTATGTTTATGTGTGTGTTCTGTGTATACATACATACATACTAGCCCTGATTTACTAAGAGTGTCGGGTTTATCTCTGAGTGTTTCTTCTTTTACACTGTGTATTTTTCTCCCTGATTTACTAATGTGTCGCATGGGAAAAAAATTGGTGTCCCACGGGTTGGAAATTGTGTTGCACGGTAAATTGTATATATGCCCCCAGCACAGCGCTATCTTATGCCCCCAGCAGCGCATGTATATATACAGTGGTCCCTCAACATACGATGGTAATTCGTTCCAAACGAGCCATCGTTTGTCGAATCCATCGTATGTTGAGGGATTCGTGCAATGTAAAGTATTGGAAGCTGTACTCACCTGTCCCCACCGCTCGAGATGGTGTCCCCGCTGCTCCCGATGGTGACCCCGGGCCTCCGCTGGGCTCTCCGCTGTCTTCTCCGGTCCTCTGCTGTCTTCTCCGGTCCTCTGCTGTCTTCTCCGGTCCTCTGCTTTCTTCTGCAAGGCCTTACTGGGCCTGCGTAGCGACGTCATTACGCTGCTGCGTACGCCATTCCTATTGGATGACATGCGCAGCAGCATATTGACGTCATCGGAGAGGGCCGAGAAGACATCGGAAGACCAGCTCTGGACCTGGAGGGCACCCTGGAGCATCGTGGAGAGGTAAGTAATACCGCACCACACGGGGAACATTAAGCTGCTATCCGGCAGCAGCTTAGCATTTGGCGCTGCCGGATAGCACTTAATGCGATGGCCCCGACATAAAAAAGCATCGTATGTCTATGCTGACATCGACATGCGATGGCCTCTGAGAGGCCATCGTATGTCGATTTCATCATATGTCGGGGCCATCGTAGGTCGGGGGGTCACTGTGTATATATATATATATATGTCCCCCGCACAGCGCTATCATATACCCACCGCAGCGCATGTGTATATATATATATATGTCCCCCGCACAGCGCTATCATATGCCCCCAGCAGAGCATGTTATATATGCCCCCCGCACAGCGCTATCATATGCCCCCCAGCAGAGCATGTTATATATGTCCTCCGCACAGCGCTATCATATGCCCCCAGCAGAGCATGTTATATATGTCCTCCGCACAGCGCTATCATATGCCCCCAGCAGAGCATGTTATATATGTCCCCCACACAGCGCTATCATATGCCCCCAGCAGAGCATGTTATATATGTCCTCCGCACAGCGCTATCATATGCCCCCAGCAGAGCATGTTATATATGTCCCCCACACAGCGCTATCATATGCCCCCAGCAGAGCATGTTATATATGTCCTCCGCACAGCGCTATCATATGCCCCCAGCAGCGCATGTTGTATATGCCCCCCGCACAGCGCTATCATATTCCCCCAGCAGCGCATGTTATATATGCCCCCCCGCACAACGCTATCATATGCCCCCCCCCCACCCGCTATCATAAGCTCCCGGTAGCGCTATCATTGACAAGCATTCTATTAGCAGAGCATCTCTCCGGGAAGCCGCTGACCGATGCTCTGCTAATGCTCTGCTTGTCAGTGATAGCGCTTCTGAGGCATATGTGTATAGAAGCGAAGTGGGGACCAGATATATAGCGTTATCTGGTCCCCACTTCGCTTCTATACACAGTCCTCCTCAGTCCAACCACCACAGCTGCCCCATCGCCTCCCCCATCCCCGGTGTTATAATTACCTGTTCCCGAGGTCCGCAATCCTTCTGGCTCCGGCGCTGCTGCTGTGCGCTGTCGACTGTGCACACTGACGGTGACGTCACGTTGGGGACGTCACTCGTCATTGCGCATCGCAGCGCACAGCAGCAGTGCCGGAGTGGGGACCTCTGGTCCCCACTTCGCTTCTATACACATATGCCTCTGAAGCGCTATCACTGACAAGCAGAGCATTAGCAGAGCATCGGTCAGGGGCTTCCCGGAGAGATGCTCTGCTAATAGAATGCTTTTCAATGAAACAAATGCACCGAAGGCAGCAGAAGGAAAACCAACGGGTTTATTAGGTGTAAAAACATACAGAAACAACGCGTTTCGCAAGGAACCTCTTACTTTGCGACCTGACGAAGCAACTGGTTCCTTGCGAAACACTTTGTCTCTGTATGTTTTTACACCTAATAAACCAGTTGGTTTTACCACTGCTGCCTTCCGTGCATTTGTGACAGGCAGCCACCTTGTAGTGCCGAATTGCGATCCACACCAGTGAGGAGCATATTCCTCTCCATACCATTGATTGCCAAACCGATATCCTAGAGAACCGGGACCAGGACGCAAGGCTGCCCCAAGGATTCATCTTGAGTACATATACTCATTCATGCGCATTACAGTGTTATGCCTGTAGCACAACACTGAAAGGTGAGTTTGCTAACTCACCACATTTCTAACAGCACAAATCAGCCATTTCTTGTACTTGCATATCTGGCTTTTTGGGGAAATTGTTGCACTTAGAGAGCGCCTCTTCTCTTTTCTGTTCTTTCTCTATATATATTCCTAGTGGTAGCATGAGACAGAGTCTACAACCCACACAAGTGCCTCTGGTAGTGCAGCTCATCCAGGATGGCACATCAATGCGAGCTGTGGCAAGAAGGTTATCTGTGTCTTTCAGCATAGTGTCCCAACAGCCCAACAACGTGCAGGACATTTGGCATTTGCCAGAGAACACCAAGATTGGCAAATTTGCCACTGGCACCCTATGCTCTTCACAGATGAAAGCAGGTTCACACTCTGCACATGTGACAGATGTGACAGAGTCTGGAGACGCCGTGATGAACATGCTGCTGCCTGCAACATCCTCCAGCATGACCAGTTTGGCGGTGGGTCAGTAATGGTGTGGGGTGGCATTTTTTTGGGTAGCCACACAGCCCTCCATGTGCTTGCCAGAGGTAGCCTGACTGCCATTAGGTACCGGGATGAGATCCAAAGACCCCTTGTGAGACCATATGCTGGTGCGGTTGTCCCTAGGTCCTTCCTAATGCAAGACAATGCTAGACCTCATGTGGCTGGAGAGTGTCAGCAGTTCCTGCAAGAGGAAGGTATTGATGCTATGGACTGGCCCGCCCGTTCCCCAGACCTTAATCCGATTGAGCACATCTGGGACATCATGCTTTAGCCCAGGTCTGGGAGGATATCCCTCAGAAGACCATCCGCCACCTCATCAGGAGCATGACCAGGCGTAGGGAGGTCATACGGGCACGTGGAGGGCACACACATTACTGAGCCTCATTGTGACTTGTTTTAAGGACATTACATAAAGTTGGATTAGCATGTAGTGTGGTTTTCCACTTTGATTTTGAGTGTGACTCCATATCCAGGCCTTAATGGGTTGATAAATTTTATTTCCATTGATATTTTTTGTGTGATTTTGTTGTATTTCGTACGATTAGTTCATTCATTCAGATCTAGGATTTGTTATCTTAGTGTTCCCTTTATTTTTTTGAGCAGTGTACATATAATAGGCCCATTATTTTTCCATACATTGAAAGGTTAGTTCATACTAGTCTGCTGGTCTAGGCTTATTGCGCTCCTCACACTGATGTAGATGTTACTTATGTCCGTCCTTTATTCTGAAAAACTATTTAATATCATTATGCAAACTAGGGTGTTTGGTGCACTGGGGGTAAAGTGCAACTCTAAGTAAAGTGCACCGCTATGTCAGGCCGTCAGCTCCGTATGCTCACAAGGTTGTTGTCTTCCGTCCCGCTTTTCTCCAGTTATTGAGGTTTACTGACCTTTCTTTTAACAGACAGACAAACTGAAGTAAACGGATGCAAACGGATTTTATCCATTTGCGTCCGTTTGGATCCTTTATTGTTCAGTTAATAAACAAAAAAAATTTTTTTTTTTGTTCTGAGCATGCTCAAAAGTAAAAATGGATCAAAAACGGATTGAAAAAAAGCCACATGACATTAACCCCTTAACAACGCAGGACGTAAATGTACGTCCTGTTCCAGTGGTATTTAACCCACCAGGACGTACATTTATGTCCCACACATGACCACAAGCATCGAAGCGATGCTTAGGTCATGCGCGGCAGGTCCCGGCTGCTGATAGCAGCTAGGGACCTGCCGGTAATGGCCAACATCCGTAATCTCGCTGATGTCCATCATTAACCCCTTAGATCAGGGGTCTCAAACTCCCAGCCCGCGGGCCATTTGCGGCCCATGGAACAAAAGTTTGTGGCCTGCACCAGGTATGCCATCGGTCCCACAGACATGCAGTTCCGGGCGCCGGGCAGGTAACTTCTTCAGGCATTTAGCCCTGCTTCGGGCAAGCTGCGCTAAATGCCAGAAGGCTTCACTTACCCCACCCTCCTGGTCTCTGGTTGGCCGGCCAGCCTGAGTCTGATTAGGGACGTCGCGCATGTGACATCTCCCTGCAGACCCGCACAGTGACATCACTAGTCAGGCCGCCGCCAGAGAGGAGAAGCGCAGGACAGGTAAGTGTGTCTATGTGTGTGTGCATGTGTGGGTGTCTGTGTGTGTGTGTGTGTGAGAGTCGGGGGGGACGGGGGACTGCTTCTAACTAATGTAGGGAACCTGCTTCTACCTAATGTGGGGAACCTGCTTCTACCTAATGTGGGGGAGCCTGCTTCTACCTAATGTGGGGAACCTGCTACTACCTAATGTGGGGAACCTGCTTCAACCTAATGTGGGGAACCTGCTACTACCTACCTAATGTGGGGAACCTGCTTCTACCTAATGTTGCTGAACCTTCTACTACCTAATGTGGGGAACCTGCTACTACCTAATGTGGGAAACCTGCTTCTACCTAATGTGGGGAACCTGCTACTACCTAATGTGGGGAACCTGCTTCTACCTAATGTGGGGAACCTGCTTCTACCTAATGTGGGGAACCTGCTTCTATCTAATGTAGGGAACCTTCTACTACCTAATGTGGGAAACCTGCTTCTACCTATTGTGGGGAACCTGCTACTACCTAATGTGGGGAACCTGCTTCTACCTAATGTGGAGAACCTGCTACTACCTAATGTGGGAAACCTGCTTCTACCTAATGTGAGGAACCTGCTACTACCTAATGAGGGGAACATGCTTCTACCTAATGTGGGGAACCTGCTTCTACCTAATGTGGAGAACCTGCTTCTACCTAATGTTGGGAACCTGCTACTACCTAATGTGGGAAACCTGCTTCTACCTAATGTGGGGAACCTGCTACTACCTAATGTGGGGAACTTGCTTCTACCTAATGTGGGGAACCTGTTTCTACCTAATGTGGAAAACCTGCTTCTACCTAATGTGGGGAACCTGCTTCTACCTAATGCGGGGAACCTGCTTCTACCTAATGTGGGGAACCTGCTTCTACCTAATGTGGGGAAACTGCTACTACATAATGTGGAAAACCTGCTTCTACCTAATGTGTGGAACCTGCTTCTACCTAATGTGGGAAACCTACTACTATCTAAAGTTGGAACCTGCTTCTACCTAATGTGGGGAACCTGCTTCTACCTAATGTGGGGAACATGCTTCTACCTAATGTGGGGAACCTGCTACTACCTAATGTGGGGAACCCGCTACTACCTACCTAATGTGGGGAACCTGCTACTACCTAATGTGGGGAACCTGCTACTACCTACCTAATATGGGGAACCTGCTACTACCTAATGTGGGAAACCTGCTTCTACCTAATGTGGGGAACATGCTTCTACCTAATGTGGGGAACCTGCTACTACCTAATGTGGGGAACCTGCTACTACCTACCTAATGTGGGTAACCTGCTACTACCTAATGTGGGGAACCTGCTACTACCTACCTAATGTGGGTAACCTGCTACTACCTAATGTGGAAAACCTGCTTCTACCTAATGTGAGGAACCTGCTTCTACCTAATGTGGGGAACCAGCTTCTACCTAATGTGGGAAACCTGCTACTATTTAAAGTTGGAACCTGCTACTACCTACCTAATGTGGGTAACCTGCTACTACCTAATGTGAAAAACCTGCTTCTACCTAATGTGAGGAACCTGCTTCTACCTAATGTGGGGAACCTGCTACTACCTAATATGGGGAACCTGCTACTACCTACCTAATGTGGGGAACCTGCTACTACCTAATGTAGGGAACCTGCTTCTACCTACCTAATGTGGGGAACTTGCTATTACCTATTGTGGGGAACCTGCTACTACCTACCTAATGTGGGGAATGTGGGAAACCTGCTTCTACCTAATGTGGGGAACCTGCTACTACCTAATGTGGGGAACCTGCTACTACCTAATGTGGGGAACCTGCTTCTACCTAATGTGGGGAACCTGCTTCTACCTAATGTGGGGAACCTGCTTCTACCTAATGTGGGGA